>NC_035443.2:25026244-25296908 GCF_002127325.2 Helianthus annuus | reverse complement strand
AATCATGGGTGGTGTAATTCTTTTCATGCACCTTTAATTGCCTTGAAGCATAGGCAATCACCTTGCCCTTCTGCATAAGCACACACCCCATGCCCGTGTGTGATGCATCGCAGTAAACTACGAATTCATCTGTACCCTCAGGTAAGGTCAACACAGGTGCGTTGCTTAGCTTCTGCTTCAGTATTTCGAAGGACTCTTGCTGCTTCGGGCCCCAAATGTACTTTTCTTTCTTCTTGGTCAAGGAAGTCAAGGGCGCAGCAATCCTCGAAAAATTTTCAATAAATCTTCGGTAGTATCCTGCTAAACCCAGGAAGCTACGAATCTCGGTAGGCGTCTTTGGTTCTTGCCAGTTCATGACTGCCTCTACCTTAGCGGGATCCACTTGGATACCACGCTCACTCACAACGTGTCCTAAAAACTGGACTTCTCGTAGCCAGAATTCACATTTCGAGAATTTGGCGTAGAGTTTCTCACGCTGTAGTAATTCGAGAATGCAACGGAGGTGCTTCTCGTGGTCAGCTTGATTCTTAGAATAGATAAGGATATCGTCGATGAAGACTATGACGAATTTGTCTAAATACGGCTTGCACACGCGATTCATGAGATCCATGAACGCAGCCGGTGCATTTGTGAGCCCAAAAGGCATCACTAGGAACTCGTAATGACCATAGCGAGTCCTAAATGCAGTCTTGTGTACATCTTCATCTCTGACCCTTAGTTGATGATAACCCGACCTTAAGTCGATCTTGGAGAAGTAGCTTGCTCCTTGCAGCTGATCGAATAGATCATTGATCCTTGGTAAAGGATATCTATTCTTTATGGTAACTTTATTCAGCTCTCTATAGTCGATGCACAACCGCATAGATCCGTCCTTCTTCTTTACAAATAGGACAGGAGCTCCCCAGGGAGATGAACTAGGTCTGATAAAACCTTTCGCCAGCAGTTCATCCAACTGGGTCCTTAGTTCTTTCATTTCCGTTGGCGCTAATCTGTAAGGTGCTCTTGCTATCGGAGCTGCTCCAGGAATGATGTCAATTCTGAACTCCACCTGTCTATCTGGTGGCAAACCAGGTAGTTCTTCAGGAAAAACCTCGGGGTATTCAGAAATGACAGGAAGATCCTCGATCTTCGGCTTTGGTTCTTCAATTATCACCTGAGCTATGTAAATTACACAGCCTCTGTTCAAACACCTTGAAGCTTTCAGCATAGAGACGTCTTTGGGCAATCCGTAATGCGTATCCCCTCGAATGGTAAGAGATTCACCACTCGGAGTCTTTAAAACTATTTGTCTCTTGCCACAAATGATTTGGGCCTGGTTATGGGATAACCAGTCCATGCCTAGCACGATGTCAAAACCCGCAAGTTTGAAAGGAAGTAGAGATAAAGGAAAAGAATGGTTCCTAATGGATATTTCACATCCTTCTAGAATAGTAGAGACGGTTTCTATCGTGCCGTCTGCTAACTCTACTTCGTATTTCACGTCAAGGGTTTTGATTGGCATATTTAGTAGTTGGCAAAATTTCTGGTCTACAAAGGACTTGTCAGCGCCAGAATCGAACAGTACTCTTGCAAATATATTATTTACGAGAAAAGTACCTGTAAGCACATTGTCGTCCTTGACCGCTTCCTTTGCATCTAAGCGGAAAACTCTCGCATTTGATTTCTTCGTTTCTTCCGCCTTCTTGGCATACTTCGGGCAATTACTCTTTATATGCCCCTTTTCATTACAATTATAGCAGGTGGCATCCTTTATCTTTTTGCACTCCACTGTCTTATGATCCTTGGACTTGCATAGCCCACAGGGTGGAGTCCTTTGTTGCGACTGTGAACCAGACGCAAACCTACACTTCCCGGAGTGAGGTTTCTTGCAGACCTTGCAGTGAGGTCTTCCATCAGCTTGCCCCTCCTTCTTTGCCTCCGACCCTCTCTTTCCTTCACCGTTTCCACGGTGCTTTTTCCCAGACTTTCGTGAGGTATCATCCTCACGTTTTCGCTTTTCAGCCTCCTTGCTCCTTTGTGCCCTCAAACGGACAGCATCAAGTGTAAGAGACAAGGAGAGGTCAGTAACTGACCTGAAGGTCGTTGGCCTAGAGGCCTTTACGCTAGCTTTGATCGTCGGCTCTAAGCCCCCAATGAATCGGGCAATCCTTCGAGGTTCTGGTGTCACAAGATATGGCACCAGGCGTGACATAGTGTTAAAGCTTGTCAGATAAGCTTGACAATCCAGGTTTGTCATCACTAGTGAGACAAAATCAGCCTCAATCTTCTCAACCTCGTGCTGAGGGCAGTAGTTTTCTTTTATGAGGGTAATAAACTCCCCCCATGACATTTTGTACAAGGCAGACTTACCTGAAGCCTGCACCAGAGCTCTCCACCACGCCAGGGCCTCGCCCTTGAATGACTGGGACACAAACTTAACCACGTCCCTCTCAGCGCACCCGCTGATGTCCACAATCGTGTCCATCTCGCCCAGCCAGGTGATACAATCAACCGCACCTTTTTCCCCTGTAAATTCACGGGGCTTGCATGATACAAAGTATTTGTAGGTGCAACCCTTAGCACTTGACGCATCAGTATATTCTCTATCGCGATGAACGCTGTGCTCAGTAGACGAGTGCTTGTCGTCATCTTTCTTGGGTTCAGAGGGTGGTTTGGAGTGTGTCTTTGGTTTAGAGGGTGGTTTTGACACAGTTCTGCCTTGAGACTCAGTATGTTGACGATCAATAGCTGCCTGGACAGCATTGTTGATCAGAGCCTTTAGCTGTGCGCCTGTCAAATGTACTGACGCATTGTCATAGTCATCTTCATTTGTGTGGTTGTTCTCTCCATTGGGATCCGCCATTGTAACTTGAATCTGTTACAGAAGATAACAAAATTTTTAATTTAGGAGATTATTATATGATTGTCTTTTATGACAATTTGTCAACCATGGTACAGAGTCCATATTTGGTTAACTTATTATTTCATTATATATTAGGATTTGAATATATCCTATTCCAACTATATAAATAGTATTGGCGGCATAAAGCCTAATCATGATGCTGTTTTATAATGTTAGCCGAGATTTCAGAGAATCAAAGGCATAGAGAATTGAACCGTAGTTCTTTATTTCTTTTCGACAGGGAGTCATAGACTACCACTGCCTTTTGTCTTTATAAGACAATTATTATGGCCCATAGGCACTACACCTCTAATGGATGTTTAGTATGGTTGGCCCGTAGGCACTACAACACTAATGGATGTTTTAATAATTCTGGCCCGTAGGCACTGCATCACTAATGGATGTTTTAATAATTCTGGCCCGTAGGCACTGCATCACTAATGGATGTTTTAATAATTCTGGCCCGTAGGCACTGCATCACTAATGGATGTCTTTATAATACTGGCCCGTAGGCATTGCATCACTAATGGACGTCTTTATAATACTGGCCCGTAGGCATTGCATCACAATTGGATGTCGTAATAATATTGATCACCTTCATTGGTGATTTAACCCGCGATTTATAAATCATTTAGTTGGGTTTTGAAATCCTTAAAGGATTATTGTATAGGAATGACGTGCGTGATTATAACGAATCACATCTGCCATGAATGTTAACATGCCTACAGAGGTTAACAGGGAATCAGAATCTTTTCAGTTAGGTCGTACCATCTTGACTAGATCTTAAAAAACCCCAAGCTAGGTTTCACCTTTTAAGATTCTTTATTTAGGCAGATCAATATAAAAGGAATGGTTTTGATTTATTTTTATATATATTAAAACAAAACTCATAACATACATTCCAAAATCTCAAATACAATTACATATTGCCCTAAACGGGTCTTTCAAATAATACATACCTCCAGAGAGGTTTTAAAATAAGTGACAAGTCCACGCAGGGACTAATACAAGATAGGTGTCCATGCAAGGACTAAAGATAAGGCCACGTAGGGACTGAAATACGATAAGTTGTCCACACAGGGACTTATTTTAAAGTAGAAATTACATTAGTACAACTATTAAGGGCTAGTGGTCACGTTTCTTCTTTTTGCCCTTTAGTAGGTTCGCCAAGCCTTTGAGAAATCCTCGGTGGCTTTTCTTCTCTTCCTCGAACTCTCTCTCCACACGATCTAGTCGATGGAGTATTTCTTCCTGTTCAGGAGGAGAGAAACGTGGCTGTGGCGCTTGATGTGGAACTGGAGGTCTGGGAGGTATTGGATACCCATGAGCTGAGTAGTCCGGTGGTGCCATGTTTCCATGTGCTCCGTCAGGGTAGCGCGCATTATATCTAGCCGACACCACATATGGGTCGCGCTCATAGCCGTAGTTGTATTGTGCTTGTGACGGTTCAAACGGGTTGTAAGCCGTTGGACCTGTGTAAGCTGGTATGGGTTGGTCATACCCAAATGGTGGCGAATTTCGTGCAGTAGGTGCGGAGTTCGCTTCCTGTATAGGACTTGAAGGTCCTTCTTCTTGTAGTGGCGGATAGTGGCTACTACTAGAATGTCGAGGAGTGCTGAAACGGATACCCCCTCCTCCTCGTGTAGACATACGAGCATTTGTCCTCCTACGCCTCGGCGGATCAGGTATTACTGGTTGTGCCGGTGGCGGAGGTGGTGGCGTAACTGCCTCAAAGCGTGAATCCTCAGAGGGATCCTGTGGATGTCTCGGTTGCGATGTCTGATGAGATGGTGTGTTGTACCACTCATGTCGGTCAAACAAGGGCATAAAGCTGTCTGGGCCTTGATACTGCGGACCATGATATGAAGATCCATCAGATACTTCTATCGGATGCGTGGGCGTACCACGAGCTGGTTCAGTTGGATCCTCATCTTCCTCCATGGGATCTTCAGAAAAATGGTCTTGTGGCCCTAGTGGAACAAAACCTGAAGGTTCCTGTATGTAGTCAGCCGGATTAAACTGAGCTACGTAGTATGGAGTAGGGTCGTCATAATTCCGGTGCGAAACCGAACGTTGTAGAGGTATGAAGGAAGGTTGTGGGTTGTTGGGATTATTTTCTGAATCTGGTCCAAAGGAGTGCCGGTAGGATGGCGTCGAGCTGTGCGAAGTGGAATGCCTCGCGGGTTCGTAAAGATCTCTTCGTCGTTGTGGCTCTTCGCTTCGTGTCATCGAAGGATGTCTTATACCAGATGGTCCAGCTTCTTGATCGTGATGTGTCACGATTTCTCCTCGGCCTCTACGTCCCCTTCCTCTTCCTCGGAATATAACAGGTGGCATTTTCCTGCTCCAAAACTTATTAAAAATCAAATCGAAAAAAATAAAGACAAAAAGGAGCATTAATCCGAATCTGTCCTAAGTTCTTGTCTAGACTCAAGTATGTGCAATTGTGTCACTGAGATTAAACACAATAGGATAGTGTTTAATTCACTCAATGTTGGCTCTGATACCAACCTGTCACACCTCGATTTCCACGTGTCTCACCGGTGGGCCCGGTGGGGGATTACCGTGACGATGTTGGCAACAATATAGTCAAACCACACAATTATATAATGCACAGCGGAAGCATAAGATAAATATATAAATTTCAACCTCTGATCGTAATATCAAAATGTATTACAGAAGTTGAATATCCACAGTGGATCGTAATTAATCATAAAGTATTGTTCCATTAGATACTGCAATCAAGCTTGCGAGGCTTATCCCGACGCTAGGGAGCTAATACCCGCCAATTACGTTTAGGTACCTGCACTTAATCTTTTTGGGGAAAATACGTCAGTTTACACTGGTAAATACATTCAACTGACACATTTGAAAATGTTTATTAAAATTGATTTGAATGCACAAGGCACAAACTCTTTTATAACTTGGGAAAATTATAATAAAATCTTGTGAACGTTTTACATGTTCTTTTATGCGTTCAGTAGCCCGGGTCGTGCCGGGTTAAAGATTTATAGACACACCACGTTTGCGTAAAACCGTAGTACAAAAACCAACGGCTACGTCTTTTAGTTTTAATGTCGACACTTTATACCGGGTGTACGCCGACACCGGGATGTCGATGGTCGTGGCCATTTCATAAAATGATGCCAAGGATATCCGGGACAACGGTCATTAAACCCCCCAAAGGCTTATAAGCAACAAAACTGTTTAAATGAGCCGATCATATTTAATCAATTAACCACCTAAGCGATGGAATTATATAATGCTCAATCAAGCGGTATTAATATACCGTAACCCAAGCCCATATAGGGGAAATAAGTTAAAGTATTTACCTTTGCAAGTATTAATCCTTAATTTAGATCAAGTCACCGATAGCTTTTACTGGGGCTCCTAATCTGGAATGAAGGTTTTAATTAACCTCTTAGAATCCTAACGGTCCTTGTATTAGCCGTAGCTTAAACCGGTTGATTCCGATATATAGATATGGTTAATTCGCATGAAAAGGCGAAAACCGAGAATGGAGTATGATTTGGACCCAACAAGTTCAGAGACTTGTTTTATATGGGTTTATGGTTCATACTCTGAATTTTGGGGTTCAAATAACATAATTTGACCCATATCGGCTATTGCACGAAAACTAGTTCCATGAGCCGTACCGTGTGCGCAAATAGGCGAAACGGTTAACCATAAGAGTCGTACGCTCATTTCCTAGGTCAATATGCCTTAAATGTGTTGTGGTATCAGTAGGATACCTTCCGTGACGCCCGTAACGAGTTTAAGTTTATATTATGCCCCGTAGGGGCTTTTCGGTCATTTTAAAGACTTTTAAAGGGCTTTTCGGGTTCTACAGGAAATCTGAGTTTCCCGAACAGTTTATAAAGTTTAAAATACTTTATTTATTATTTAAAATCAGTGGCAACTGGAATCGGGTCAAAAGACCTTGTAGAACTCCCGTTTTGGCCAAAAAGGGCATATTCGGTATTCACCGAACCGTAGCCATAACCACAGGTTATGAGCAAGGTAAAAATTATTAAAAATCTTTAAAATTCCCAAAATATTATATTACCACAGTGGGTAAAAGTTTTGGTGACGAAAACTTGGGTTAGATGGGCGTTATGCTAATTGCGCCGTTAATTACTAAACTTTCTTAAAAGTGCGCCTTTTAGCATAACTCTCATTCTAGGCCTCAGATTGACGTGAAACTTGAAGGACATGCTTATAATTTAACAAGCAAGGTTTTGGTCCGTTCACGTGTCCGAAATACTCGTTTTAATTTTTAAAAGGCCGTTACGGTCAACTTTTAGGCGAATGACGGAAATACGTAAAAGACTCGGATAACTCATGAACCGATCACAGAGGTTTATACCAATATGTGACCTGGTCCTAAGAGAGTCCTAAGGCATATCTATACCTCACTAAAACGGGTCAGAACTGAAGTCAAAGCAAAAGTCAAACTTTTGCGACATTCGGCTCCGAACCGGTTCAATATAGCAAATGGTCGATTCAAACGAGCGCAAACAAGTTTATATACTTAATATCATATTTTATGAGTGTCAAAACAGGTTCCATAACATATACTTCACAGATTATGCATAAATCGCCAAAATAGCTTTCTGTTGACTTTTTAACCGCGCGTTTGACTCGATATTTGACATAGTTAGAGTGGTGATCAGGGGGAACCCTTTTAGAGGTTTATTTCCCACATAAATACCAACTCATAACCATTTTTGATTCGTCATAAGACTGAACCATTTGCAAGATATTGCAATGACAACCGTTAGTTACGACGGTTGCGTTTATAGGATAAAACTATGGAAATGCAAGGCCAAATTGGTTATGAACGACTTACAGAAGTGTGTTCTTGATTATAGAGCAGAAGAGAATTGCTTGGGAGCACTTAGAATGATCAGAAAGGTGAGTTTGAGTTGTGTGAATGGTTATGAACTAAGGTGTGCTATTTATAGCCAATGTCAAGCCTCATTGATCATTACAAGCACTACAATCAGACCAGAGGTGATGGTAGGTGTCCCCTAAGTGTTATGGGTTGAGCATAGGGTGCCCATGCCCCATTTGTTGGTTTTTGATCGTTCAAGACTCCAAAAGTCAAGAAAACATCAATATTCTGCATCTGGGCACTTTACGCGGCCCGCATGGGAGTTCCATGCCATTTTAACGCGGGTCGCCTAAAGTTCAAATAACAGACGCGAAATAGAGGAGGCTCGCGGCCCGCCTCAACTAATCCTTAACCTTCACGCGGGCCGCCTAAGGTTAAGATTTCAGGATTTTTAAATCTTTTTGTAATGATTACAGAATCCGGTCATTAATAACGAAATCTTTCGTAATGATTTACCTGACCTTTCGGGTTTGAAGGGGTAACTTTGCGGTTTGGCCCTCGGTTATTTACCGATAGGGGCCTCGTGTTATTTACCCGCATTATTAAGTCCCCGGTTTATTTATTAATTATATTGGAAAGCCTTAACTTTCACTGTTGACGCTTTTAACCCTTCTTCTACGAATTCGATCGTAACTTTCTCGTTTCATATCGAAACTTCGCGAAATTCATATATATTATTTTAGTGAGGGTATAATACCGTTACAAAGTCTTTGGAACGTTAAAGGGTCACTCAGAGGTATTATTAAACATGTTGACACAGTTAACCCCTGTAGTTTGTAATCTCTCACTTTCTTCCGCGTTTTATTTTTGTACGATCTATAATTTATTCGTTTGAAGGTTTAAGCATTATTTAGGGATACTATACAGTATATTTACCCTTGTTGACATTTATAACCCTCGAATTTATATACTTTCAAGGTTTGTCAAAATTAGTCCTTTATTTATTATGGATGCCACGTGTAATCAAATGACACGTGTTAACACACCATTGGACACAAAAATTTCGAGGTGTTACAGTGTATCACACGATAACCCTATGTGTTGTTCACAACATTTTAACTCACACCAAACCATTAATATACATGTACTTACCAGATTTGCGATCAAGCTTCGAACCGAACACGCTTTACTCTTTAAGCGTGAGCTATGATTACCAACTTGTAACACCCGTCTCAATTAATCAAGATTTTAATAATAGAATACACATTTTAAATGCTAAAAATGCGACTTTACAAAAACTTGTCATGCCTACATTCCCATATGTTTTACTTTTCAAGACATAGTTGTAAGTGTGCACATAAATCATTTACAACAAAACAAAACAAGGTTTAACGTGGAAGCTTCATTTAATGTGTGTTCGTTCTTGTTCGTCACTTGATCTTCATCTGGGACTCTCGACATTCACCTATGATCAAAACCAACTTAAAAGTTAGTTTTGATGGTTAAATAACAAGTACAACAAGGTAATTGGGTCAAATAATCAAAATAAACAAAAAATTCAAGATTTTACCCCGACGCCGCGCGGGACGGTAAAGCCCTTTAGGCGTCACGCGACGCCACGCCTCCATTTCGACAGAATGTGTTGATGCTGGTGCTGCATATGCCCAGCTATAGTTTTAATCGAAAAACAAACTTCAAAGGGTCATCACTTTTTGTCTACTTATCCGTTTTACGCGATTCTTTTTCCTACGCGTTCGTAATTTAATTCTCCATCTCATGGAGTAAAAATCCGACATTTGAATTTAAAAAATTTTAGATTTCAAGCTCTTGGCTTGAAATTCAATTTTAACACTTTTGACCCGTTCGTGATTTTATCAATCAAACTTGTTTATTACCTTTAAAATACCATGGACATCATTTTATATTCACTTACCAATATTTAAGGTTCAAATTACAGGTTTCTTATGAAATCTTAACCCGTTTTGCATATCTACTCATTTTGACCCATTTAGAACGATTTTCATGCATTTAAGCATCAAACTCGCACTTCTCTTTCTACACTTCGTATTTCCATTTTTAAATAGCCTCTTATATTCCACCACAACTATTTTGTAGTGGATTTAACATAATGGACCGTTATCCTTAATTTTACCCTTTGGATAGTCATTCTACGTAATTGACCCGTTCTTAGGCATTTGATCCTCAAGGTTTATACTTACAACTCTTACATATATCTAAGAGTTACATAACCATAATACTAGTATCTAAACGACCTCTAAGGGTTGTTTGCCCTATTTACCTATCAAGGGTGTTTTGGTCATTTTTAGTCCTTCATTTACGACGAAGGACTCTCACTAATTATTTGACCAAAATTGCATGTTTAACTAACAAATTATTTATGCGTACCTGGCCCGGGTCATAATATCGACCCATTACAATCCTTTCACTATTAATCACTAGCTAATAGTAACGCGAGCCTTATGTTAATTCCTGTGAATCATAAAACTCAACAAACGTTTGTCAAATGTTATTGTCAAATGGTGTTAACAACACCATTTGACCCATTTAGTCTAATTGACCATTTGTCCATATGAGATGGTATTTAATTACCATTTCATCCCTTTAAACCTATCCTGGTTTTCTCTTTGAACTCTTTTACTTAAAAGCCGTTTCTTATTTGTTTGTCATTACATGACTTAATTTACCCTTTTTACCATAATCCATGATTTCTTACCATTTTCCCTTGTTCCGACTTTCATTAGATCATATCGGAACATCATATACCAACCACTTAATAACATTCATATACACAACTTACAATTAAGTATTTTATAGATAATGTAAAGGGGCGTAAGCTTTACTTACCTCTCGTCCGATTTACACTTTTCTTCTCGCATTTGATTCGTTTGACCGCTTCTTTCCCAAGCCTCCACCTTGCTCGTTAAGCGTCAAACTATTGTCAATATCTACAAGGTGGTTAGATTCGTCATTAACAATCACGACTATTCCACCTTACTTATTTTCTATGTCGAAACTACTATTCGACTTCATAATTAGTTAACTTAACTTATCAAAAGTTAACTACTTTCGATAGCATGGTTTGCACAGTTAAGTCTAAATCAACATGATATTTAGAACGTTTATCGTTTCATATTTCGCATAATTTGCCATATTATTCAAATGTGTGTTTCACTCGAAATTTCAACAATTTAGCTTTCGTTTAGGCATTTTAACAAACACCTAATGGGCATAATTTTACACCTTTACTAACTAGTTCATAACTAATCATTTTTACCAAGATTGACATCAAATTCATCCTCTATCATGTATGATCAAATACTCAAACTTGCAAATTGTTCAAGTGTCTTCCTTCAACTATCATTTATGATGATTTCTAGCACAAACATATCATCACCTTCACTATTTAGTGAAAACTCACTTTCTATTTTACTTGTTAATCATCTTCAAGTAATATTACATCAAATTTTTCATAATATCATCCTAACTAACAAAATTAAACATACATAGACATTCAATTTCGACTTTGGATCATAACCCAACCATCTATTTGTAGGTAACCTACTTGTCTAAATTTTCAAATTTAACCAATCTAGGTTTTATGACATACCTTGTGATCCCCATGACTAGGTGATCGTTTCTATGTATTCATGCATCGATTTTGGCCTTGAATCAAGCTTCAATTTGATGATTTGTTGAGTTTTAGGGTTTGAGCTCTTGGGAGCACCCTCCTGGTCGATCTCCACACACGCACACACTCACCTTAAGTGTGTGTTGTGTTATATTATTTTTTTTTGTTTATAAAACCGTTTTTCAAGTTATCCAACTTTGGTCCCTCATGTTTTGGTTTGTTATTAAGTAGGCTACCTATTTCAAGTTTCTTTATTATTTTAACAACACTCATTTAACAAGGTTGATATTCCTAGTTACTTAGTGGGTTCGGGGAAGTTATAACCCGTTTTTGTTTTAAGTCCCGTTAGCCCGGGCCTTCTATATACTTTGTTTTTCTCAAAGTATTTATCCTCCTTTTAATTAACATCAAGTTTATTTATTTAAATCCTAATATTTACCGGGTTAATTTTTACCACTAACGGTATTTTACCCGCCGTCACTGTCAACGTGGTTTGATTACCAAACCCGGTTTTTGGGGTGTTACATAGCATTAATATGGGATAAGCTCGAATACATAAAACGACTTTTCTTAATTTAATTTAGTTGATAAAATGAGCCACTTCTATAAGCCTTTTGGTGTCGTATCCAACTCTTATTCCAATCTATTGTAATCACTTGAAACGCGTTTTAAAAGGTTTTGTCAGCAGGAAATACTGGTGAGTACATTCAATTTGTATAAAAGACACATTGTTATAATTTACAGTATTAAGAGTTTTACATTTGCCCCTATCTTATAATTATCTGGTCTAGTTGTCACTCGACCGGATCTATGACTATGGTCATACCACTATTGGGTCCTGTCACCCAATAGTGACGAGTATCGCAAATTAGGCTCGCCCACCTAAGAGTGATAATACAGCAGTAATGTGCACAATACCCCAGTTACTGCCAGTAATTAAAGATTTGAAAAGACTTGATCCCTATAATTATAACTGGAAAACATTTAGGGTTTTACAAAGTAGGTTGATAAAAACAGAATGACTCACTTTATAAGCATGCAGTCTTGATTTAACAAGCTTCTTGATTCTACGCCTTCTGATAACTAAGCATTTACTTTATAGTTCTGAATCTTCTAATGATTAAATATCTTGTTTGATAGTAAGTTTATGGATCTGCTGATAGTTAAACATACAGTTTAACAGAGTGGAATACGTATTAGTGTAAAACCATATCAAACCTAACGATGGTCACGAGATCAGAACCTTAACGAAATTCACAAAGTATAGTCTTATTTAGACAGCACTTTGGCATTCATTAGTTGGTTCCCGAATCGATCGGAAAGAATATCGTATTGGTGATTATTGGTTAGAACACCAACGTATAGAGAGAAGAATAGAATAAATGAGCAAAGAAAAATGAATTCTAAGCTTTCTATTTATAGGTAGGAGTATGAAATTTCTAGAAAGATTCCTTTGTACTTTCTAGGAAATTACATATACCTTTTCTAGAAAGTTACCTATACATTTTCTAGAAAGCTTCCTACCCACATATATATTCTCTTATACCTTCCATGCACCTTCCTCATATATATGTATTTTCATGTACATCTATTTAGGTGTTTAATTTACTTAGTTAATTAATCTTATTTAGCTGATTAATTAATCTTACTTAGCCTAATTAATCTTACTTAGCTGATTAATTAATCTTACTTAACTTAATTAATCTTACTTAGCTGTTTAATTAATCTTACTTAGCTGTTAAGTTTACTTATCTATTAAGTTTCTTAATTGCTAAGTTTTACTTAATCATTAAGTTTACTTAAACACTAAGTTTACTTAATTGCTAAGCATTCTAGTTAAACAGCTCCCTGAGTATAATTTCTAATTCTAGATACAATGGAACTCGAATTAGTGTATTAACCCAATTCAACTTTAACGATGATCACGAAATCAAAACCTTCATGATGAATGACAAAGTATAGCCGTATACGGGCAACACTTAAACATTCATTGGATCGGTTTCAATTGATCGGATAAAGTATCGTACCAGTGATTAGAGTTATTACCCTAATAACGGGCAGAGTTTCGGGTTTTAGATTATAATACCGAGCTACTATTTTGTTATAATAGAGGCTAAGAGAAAGAAAAGAATTGAACGAATTGAAATGTGCAGTGCTCGTTCTATTTATAACTGAAACAGAAGTCTCTCGCGCCCCGCGAGAGTTTCTTCCTCTTCCTTCGTGGCCCGCGAGGAACCGTAGGGCGGTTTAGGGTATGCTGAGTCATGGTGTGGTCTTGACACGTATGACGACACGTGTCCCTCTACGTGTCCGGATAGAAACAAGTCGCTCGCGCCCCGCGAGAGATCTTTCTTAGTTGGTCGTGGCCCGTGACAGGATAAAATTTCATTTTTATTTGATTTTTCAAACAGAATTTCATCGTACGTGTTGGGGATTACGATTACGGATTATTATTTGAGGGTTGTTACAAAAGCCCCCAAAAAACCTTGAAATCTTCGCCTTTTGGGCGCTTCTTATAATTACACAAGGCGCTGAGCGAAAAAGGCCCCTTAAGCTGCGCCTCAGTGCGCCTCAGACGCGCTTTTTAAAACCAAGGGTGTATTCTTCTTCCAATAGCGCCTCAATACATATTTTATTTTCGCTATGTAATTTTGATTATTTTCGTTTCATATTATAAAATTGATGGTTTGAAAATTAACCATTATGTGGATTTTCTTTTTAGGCATGCATCAGGTACCCGACGGCAAGCCATGTGTGACATACATAGGCGAAGTTGGTTTAGGAAGTTTTGTCAAAATGCTTTGCTATGGATATGAGTATGGATTAGGAAGCTTATGACGTACTTAAATCAATTCCGCTGGCGACGAACAAAGCTACAACACTCATTGTAAGTGTTATGATTAATGTTGTTATGGATTCTATAGTTTAAGGATCATGTTGTTATGAAATTGACTATCTGATTGTTAATTGTTATACATATAGATCATGATATATGAGAATATGTGATTTGTGAATGAGTTATGCTATAGTGTCATCTTTGGTTGTTTCATGTGTGTCTAAGTCAAAAGAGCAGAGGTTTGGAATGGTACTTTTTTAGTGTCCTTGACAAGAAGTATGGGAATGGAGGTATTGGAAGACTACTAGAAAGGATTGAGTGGTTCACCATAGGTCTCGATAGGTTGGGATGAAGAAAAGTTTAGTGTGTGATAGTGGTTGCGCCCCAAAAAGTGAGAGGACAAACTGGGATATGCATGAATATTGGCTCATCGATCAGGAGCTTCAAAATACTGAAATTGTGCAGGTGAGGGGTCTTGGGTTGTGACCATTTTTGTCATTTGTCGTTGTCTATTTTATTTTGGGGTACAATTTGTTATGATATGATTTGTAAGTTCCTTAGTTTTTATTCAACAACTACCACTACATAGTAATCAAGTTTCATCGTTATTTAGTTTTGAACACCCAAGGTTCAAATTTTTTATGTTACTTACAAAAAAGTTGTTGGGGAATTGTGGTATGTAAGGGTAATGGTAATAAGTAAAGGCGTGATAAGTTCTAGATTATACACACATAACAAAAAACTATTAAATGGGTCATCTTCATTGAACGAGTTAAATGACCAGTTTTATCAAATGAGTCATCTTTATTGAACAAAAATGCATATTCTTTGTTGATGTGGCCGACAATCATCTGGGTTCAATGTACGAGATTAAAGGCAGGTTCACTTGCGGTTGAAATATGCAGGTAATCATCTGGTTTCACTTGATTGTTATAATATGTTAGTGTTAATGATGTGTTTTTGGAATCTTGATTAGAGAATGGTTAATGGGTTTTTTGTTATTTCACTTGCACATGAAAGAAAACAATTGTTACTAATTGATGCTTGCATATTTCAATCTGGCAGCCGGCAGGTGAATTAGAAAAAGATGCCAAAAAAGCCATGGTGAAAATTATCTTGCCCTCACAGGACCTCTGCCAGACTTGACTCAATGGCCTGCTGCTATCCCTTGTAGATTAGGTGTCGGTGTTGTGCAATGGACCTGTTGTCATGCTCTCGATAATCTTTTCGGCGAACTCTGTTGATGTATTTAATCATTATTAAGCATTGCATTTTTCGGATGCTAAAGCCTTCGTTGTGTACATGTTCAATTTGTTTTTACACGCCACAACGCGGCGGGCAAGAGTACTCGTTTAACATAAAAAAGCTCGAATTGGAGCTTAATTCGTTTCAAGCTCTATATCTAAAGCTAAAAATCAATTTGTAAGTATGATTTTCAAACTCGAGTTTAGTATGGTCTCCACTGGTTTATTATTTATTGAATGTTTACTTTATATTATATTATATATAACAACATAAAAGTATCATTTAGTTAACTTCATCATATGATACTATTTATCATGTAACTAGGGTGGAGCCTCCCGTCGCGATGCGTCAGGAGCGGGAGGTTAAATATCGAAGCATAGTAATTAAACGATACACACACATTGCACTGAAAAAAAAAACCTTACATAGGATGCTTAGGCTACTGAAGCCTATTTAACTTCGAAAATTTCAAATGCCTTTACATTAATAAAACACTCACAATCATATTATTCTCGTTGCATCACCTCACCTATCTCAGGCTTCGTTAATTATGGGTTTCACTATTTTTTAGCAATCTCAAAGGCTGCACCTAAGTGATGCCGGTATTTCTTTGTCTCAGAGTTAATGAAAAACATGGCTACAAGCAGGGGCGGACCTACCCACGATGGTGGGTAGGCAGCCGCACCCCTTAAAAAAAGGTTTTTAGTACTATTTTTTGTCGAAAATCCCAACCGCACCCCTTGAAAATTTTCAACCGCCCTCCTTAGAAAAAATACTATGAATTTATAAAAAAATTAAACACTGATTATTATGAACATATAAGTATATAACACAATTTGTATAACTATTTTTTAACCACTTATTCACTTTACTTAACTCAATCTACAATCTAATTTTATTAACCTAACTACCGAAGCCCAAACCCAACCTAACCCAAAGATTTACCCTTTTTTTATTGATTGTTTTTTGTTGTTTTATGTGGTGATTATGAGAAAATATATATGTATAAGAGTTTGATCTTTTTATGTTTTTGATGTTTTTTAGTTTTTCTAGACTTGTATTTAACGATTTGAGTTAAATGCCATTTTAGTCCCTGTGGTTTGGGCCATTTTGCCAGTTTAGTCCAAAGGTTTCATTCTTAACCTGTGGGTTCAAAAAGGTTTCACAGTTGCCATTTTAGTCCACTTGGTTAACTCCATCCATTTTTTCTGTTAACGAGAAGGCCAATTCGGTCATTTTGTATGTAATTCTGTTAACTAAAAGGGCAATTCAGCCATATAAAATGACCGAATTAGCCTTCTCGTTAACAAAAAAAATGGATGAAGTTAACCCAGTGGACTAAAATGGCAACTGTGAAACCTTTTTGGACCCACAGGTTAAAAATGAAACCTTTGGACTAAACTGGCAAAATGGCCCAAACCACAAGGATTAAAATGGCATTTAACTCTAACGATTTTGTTGTTTATTTTAAGCTTTGTTTGTTTAAAGTATTACTAATCAACATTTAAAACTAGGGTTTGAATGTTTGAAAATTAAAATTGAAAATTATAGACTATGGTATTGGTTGAACATGATTGTTTTTTTTTGTTTAAGTGTTTTGTTTTGTTTTACGAACTTACGCAGCAAATTAATATGTGACAAGAACTATGTGTAAAGAAGTTATGGTGCGATTTCTCTACAGAAAATGGTTGGACCACTTTTTTTTGTCGGATTCTTCTAGTTAAAGACTAAGTTATGTCTTAGATAAGTTTTTTTTTGTTGTTTTATTTAATTATTAGGAGAAATAGAAGTAGGTAGCATTTGAACTTTGATGGTTTTTTGTTGTTAATTTACTTACTTATGAAGGCTTTTTATTGTTGTTTACTGTTTTACTTGAAACTTTGTTTGTTAATGTGATAGGAGGTTAGAAAATAGGGTTTGATTGTTTAAAAATTGAAATTTACCCAACCCAACCCGATCTGATTCGGCCCGTAAAACTTTATTTGTTTATGTTTACTGGTTTTACATGACCCGACCCGACCCAATCCGACCCGCTATGAACTGAATTTTTTTATATAGCTAGGGGCCTAAAATCTTTAAATTTTTTCCGCACCCACAGGAAAAAATTTCTGGGTCCGCCACTGGCTACAAGACGGGTTGCAGGTCAATACCCACCATCCGTCAGCCATGCCACACCATCCTCATCAATTATCAGACAAAATTGTGAACTCATCTGTTGGGATTGAACCCTACCAAAGGAACAGTTGATAAAGCCAAAACTGGATCAGATCAGTGGATTCATAATAAGCAGTTATTTGCATCAGTCTTCCTCCTTGAATGTGGCCTAACATCTTATGACTTTCAAGTACTGCCCTTCACAAACAACTGCTGATCTTCAACAACTGATGAAGACCTAAAGACTGTTGAAGACAAAGCACTGATACTCAATCCACTGTTATGGTTCAAGTACTGCCGATGAAGCAAAGCACTACTAGGAGTATAACAGTGGAATGAGAAGCAGTAGTTTAGTTTATTTCTTTGTATTGATGTAATCAGTAGTTTAGTCTAACAGTGTTTGTAATAGGCAGTATTTGTAAGTTGTTAGGAGGTTAGATGTCACTTTCATGGTGACGTCAGCAAAGATGCTTCAGTTGTTTGTTCTGTACTATAAATAGAACAGTGCCTTGTACTGTTCTATTAGCTCTCTTCTTCTCCAAGTCATTCTGTACGAACAAACCATTGTGAGCTCAGGCTGAGGGGGAGACTTTGTGCATGCATGCAATAGTTTTATTTATTGTAATCAAATACAATCATCCGATTCTATTATAAACATGTTTGCTGAAAATTGTTCTCTCTTTGATTGTGTTGAAAGTTTATTCATATAATTCTGCTGCAATTGTTTATCATTCATCTTCATTTTAGTTAAACAAACACAATCTTATCAAACTCAGATCCTAACATCATCACAACCAAGCGAATTCATAACCACAACCAAACGATACAACACATAATCAAGGTCCCAAATACAACCACATTCGAAAACCAAAGTAGGATAGCAAACCCAAAACCACTGCCAATTGATAAAACAGACAATCAGAGTCCCAATTACAGCCACAACTAAAAACAAAAACCTAAGAAAATGGTACACAACCAAGCCAACAATGAACCATCGCATCTCTCTGATGAGTAAGTCGTCATCATCATCGAGTGCAATACACAATTTCAAGTGCATCTGATCAAGTTAATGCTACAATACATAGGAAGCATACTCTCGGATGAGATTTGTTTCATCATCATCGAGTGAGAAAAAGCAAAACCCCCCAAATTTTATATACATAATAAAGGTTCCCAAATAAGCTTTAACTTTGTAAGCTAAACCGTACAATGACAAGATGCTAGGAACACAAAGAAAGCACAAAGTACAAAACCTCATTACATAGAATTACTCTTTTGCATCACTGGTTGGTAAGCCATATGAAAAACCCAAAAGGTTTAGACCATAGTGAACATAAAAAAAAAGTACACAAATGACCACATCATCCGTCAACATACATCGGATAAAAATGTAACGCCCCAAAATTTGGAGTTACCTTAACTTAAGATGTTTGAAAGGTTTTTAACTGGTAAGGTCCAGTAGGCATCCAATATGGTGTGAAAGATATTTATATTGGTCGGAAACCTTCAAAGGCTAGTTTGAAACATTAAAATATCAATGAGGTGAAATGAGAGTTTTTTTGTATAAGATGTCAAAAATCAAACAATAAGGGCTAAATATGTATTTTACCATATTTTGCCTATAAAGTACCAAATAATGAAAGTAAATTAGTTAGTAGGATTGGCAATGCTAGAAAAGTTGTAAGGAAGTGAAAGTTTGGGCAAAAGACAAAGAATACCAAACTAGAAGGACTGTTTATGTAAATTATCAAAGTTAGGCTATAAACATGCATAATTATATGGGTTAATATATTATATGGTATATTAAAACAAGTTGCACTTGAAATGTTATAAAGTGTGTGTAACATCCCATTATGTGGATTTACATGAGATGGGAAAATGGAAGTTATAGCTTGGGTACGAGATGTCAAAGACCAAACTACAAGGATCCTAAAATCTGGGACTTACGTTAACTTAAATATTAAGCATTTAATTGAATGGAGTAAAGCTCAAGGAACATTTAAAGTAAGCTTGGAAGTAACATTATTAATTTAGTAGAAATGCACTTTTTGATTTGAATTGGAAAACTAGATGTGTTTTTAAAATAAAAGTTGAAGTTTGGGTATGGGGTGTCAAAAACCAAACTACAAGGGCTATCTATATAATTTAAACTATTTGGTAATAAACCCGACTAGATATGAAGGCAAACTCATCATGTAAGTTAATAAAAAGAACTACACTAGTTAAATTGCAAGAAAAGCGAAATTTGGGTCAAAAGTGGAAATTACTAAACTATAAGGGTTAAAACTATAAATTAGTCAAACTTAATTAATTTCCAGCAAGTCTTTTGTAGGAAGGGATTTATTTGACATATGGTATGTTCAAGTGAACTAAATATGAAGGTAAATGGAAGTTTTGACAAAAATAGGCCTAAAACCGAAACTAGAGGGGCTTAAATTGTCAAATTGTAAAACTAAACTAAAAATCTGGTTTAACTAAGGGAGGAGAACGAAAAGAGGAGCCCCAAATCAAATTAAAATCTCCACTTTTGGCTAGGGTTCTTATATACCTACATCTAACACAAGAATAAAGATAAAATCCAAAAAGATTTGATGATGCATGGTGGATTTGAGCTAGAATCTAGAAGATCTAGAATGAATAAGTATCCTCAAGCAAGGTATGATTATACAGCCTCACAAAGATGAATGTGGATGTTATTATGTGTTCTAGACGTGTAATTAGTTGATGAAGAGATGAGTTATGCAAGCTTTTGCTTATTAAGTTCCTTTTATTTCTATGCTAATGTGTTGAATAATGATTAATAAAGATAAATTAGTTATTAATATGGAAGAATCATTGTTCATGAATGCTAATGATGGAATCAAGTAGTCTATATAGATTTGACATGGATCCTTTACTAAGATGCACACCAAGTGTTTGTGGAAATGTCTTAAAGAAAATGAAAGTTAGAGTTTAAAAGGTTCTATGTTGAAGTTGAATTAGTTGCAGACCTGTTTTATAAAATCCGTGTAAAATCATAGAAAATTCATGTGTTTATTAGCTTTATATGCTTAGAAAGCCTTCTGAGTTTATTCTATTTCATGTTTGAACATATAGACTTGGTTTCAATGTTAAACGGGCCAAAATAGATATTTTTTAGCAGCAACTCAGAACTTTCAGCAATGCTGATTGAAAGGAATTGTGCTGCTGATCTGTTTTTAAAAAAATCGTATAAAATCAACTGTAGCTCGGTTTAAGGCGTAAGATACATGGTTGGAAAGCTATCAGAATGTACGGCGTTTTATATTTGAACAAGTTGAACTAAATCGGATTATACAAGGGTGAAAATGGGTCGAGAATAGCAGCTGCACAAAAACGCATCAGTGAAAAGAATGTGTTTTATGAACTTAACACGAGTGATTGTCTAAATACCCATTGCATAAAAACTAAATGTTGTTTTGGATGAATTATTACAATTGTTGATGTGTGTTTAAAGTGTTTATATGCATAAAAATAGATTGTGCAAGTGTTCACTTAAATAGTTAAAACGAGTTGACTATAAAGTCAATAATCTTAGTAGAGAAGTATTATTGTAGATGAATACATAAGATAGTATGTGGAAAATTATCAATATATTTGAATGTCTTCTACAACCACAAGGTGTATTCTAATTATTGAAGGAATGAACTTGTTGCCAAGCTAGGTGCGGGAAAGCTTGGAAGACAACATGGCAAACAAGTGGAAATGGGGAGGACTTTCCTACGAGCGAAGGTGAGTGGTTTACATCCACTTTAATATGGGTTATTAGTCTCGTTGTCATAAAGGTTATGAGCACATATTATATGCTTATATGGTTATATATTTTTAAAAGCCTATGTTGATTTGTTAAGACCATGAAAGTTATTTATTCGATATTGAATGTGAGTTGTTTTCGTGTAATTACTCGTTAGCCATAAGGGTCAAATATTTATGAAAATTGGAAATGTTAGAATGTTGCACCCGTAACTTAAGACCTCGTTAAGGTGTGGATTAGATTAGATTAGAATGTATAGTACGCAAGGTCTTATATGTTCTAAATCGTTGGGTAGGTATAGTTGTCACATGTGGGATAATTGTGGAACATAACGAGACGTATAGACACTTGTAATCGTGTATGTATGAAATAGGTATGTATGTAAAAGTTGGGTCATGATAATACGATCATGGGATTTGTATGTACGTATATATCATAACATTGTTAACCACATTGTTATGTAAATGGTAATGAAAGTGCAGGCATGTTAAGAATGAATGCATGGGAGTTGAATATTACAATCTGGAGATCGGATTCGAGATTTTAACCAAATGAACCCTCACTTGTAGAGGGGATTTGACGTGATCAATTGGTTTTCGTTGAATTTCATTTATACTTTGAATATGTACGGTATGAAATGTAACGCCCCGCTTTTTCGTAACTTTCTTTAACTAGAAAACATGTCTTGTATTTCTGTTTTTTTAGAAGTTTGTTCCTTTTGTATTTCGTTTCAAACCATTGTAAATCCAAGACTTCGATCTTAATGAAATTCTATTTTTTTACAGGCTTATACGTGTCGCAATACTTGGGTTATACGTTACCCATCTCGAATTCATACGCGCAACCGATACCCAACATACTAGTACTCATAACTTATTAATGCTTGTTAACTATTAAATACGTGATTAAATTCTGGTAATAATATAATAATAATAATAATAATAATAATTTTATTAATAATAAAATAGTAATATAATAATAATAATAATATTAATAATATAATACTATAATATGTGTAACATCAACAATCAACGTTGATGTTGAATTCTTCAAACATACATATTAGTAGTATTCAAAAAAAATATAAAAAAAAATAAAAGAATGAAACATGGCAGACATGTGATCGCAACTGCCAAGGGTGAATTGGTTGTTTTTTTTTTTTTTTAACTTCAACTAACCACACGATTAAATAATTAAATATAATGGGTGCTAGACCTAGAGTTGTCACACAAAAAGAAAAGGGATAAGGCAATTTCTTGGCTGATTAACAGCCACTTTCGGCCAGGTCTAAATGAACAGCTAAACATGACCAGTTGTGCTCCCTCCCTTTTGGCTCCATCTTTATTATTCAAAGTCCCACCTAATTACATTAATACTCAACCAACTTAAACCCTAATTCATTCCCTATAAATACCAAGGCATCTCCAAGCCATTTTCACTTTTCTAAACACTCTCAACTCTCTCTAATCACTCCCAAACCACTCTAAATTCGCAGCAACATCAGAATTTCGGGCAGATTCAGCAAGCTTCACTAAAGTGAGCATAACTCACTCGTTTCTTGTCCGATTTACTCCATTCTTTTTCCTATGTGCTTGGATTGACCTTAGCTTCGATTCCATGGGTTTTTCACAGTAAATTAGTCCCTGGAACTCCGGCAAATAGGCTCTAAAGTTCACTGCTTTCATTAAGCTTTACTAATCTTTGTTTAAACTTATCAAACTTGAGTCTAACTCATCTCACACCTATGTCCTAATGCTTACAACCTATCTTATGGTTGGTTAAGCTTAAAAACAAGGTTAAGACATACAACATCAGAGGATAAACCTCAAATACTTTTGGTTTTAATTAGGGTTTTTAACCCATAAGTAATGTTTAAGTCCAAGACTTAATGTAGGTGTGATTATGGACTAACTTGGGTTGTCCAACATAGAATCCCCACATTACTTGATGATTTCTCATAGTGTAGTTGTTTCTTATTCTTGTATTGTTATTAGTTCATGACCCTCCTTGTATGTTTTTACATCAAGTGTAGTGGTGAACCATAAGAGGTACCTAAATGGAAGTTTGCTCTTCCTACCTCCTACATGAATTCTATGACACAATCGAGGTACCTAAATGAAGATTTATCTTCTACCTCATGCTTGACTAATGGACTAAATAATACATATAATACTTATACATATATATACTATTCGAACCCTTGATGATGGACTTGTGTTCATTCGTCAAGATATTAGAATAACATCATCTAAGACATAAGACTTGTTACGATTCTAATGAGTATATTACTCATGAAAACATTAACCCTTGAGGTTTCATAGTGTCAAGAACAAGTACTTGGTGTTAAAGGATGATTACTTTCGAATACCTATATTCTTGTGTTTTAACTTCCTAAATCCCTACACGAACATATTCAACCTTCTAACCTCATCAACTTCGTCACATTGGATAATCGGAAAGCATATGCAAATTTTGTGAGTATACTCGCAACCCCCTTTTTATGTTTACCACTTTTTGGGGTGTAACATGTTTTACTATTAAACTACACTTAAACTTATTCTTTATGCAATGCACAAACAATCCTTATACATGAATACCATGTTATGATACTTGATGCTTACGTGGACCATACTTATGTGATATGTTTTAGTCATTAGCTCTCACGAGTCTCCCTTCGACATGTATAGCGCTATAGGAGTAACGCACCGCCCCCCTTAAACTTGGGTCATGTTGAATTAATTAAACTTTCTTGCGTAAACAGAGGTTGGCTAGAAATATTGCATGCCACGATAGGTTGATCTCGTATAAACTAAGTTGCCATGTGGATTCGTTTTAAACTTTTATACTTATACTTATGCTTAAACTTGTATACTCGCCTTTGCTTTTGCATTGAACTTTATTTTAAACATGTTACAGGTTGAGGATGATGATGCTATGAAATGAAGTAGCGTTGATGCCTAGATACACATATAGACGTTTAGGTTTAATCGTTGTATCAATTTTGATTATGTTGTATTGTAATTCCTTTGAACTTGCCGTTATTTGATTTCTTTGTAATGTTCACAAATGAATTATGAAATGAAATCGGTTTATTAAATATTGTCACAAATAGCGTTATGATATCTCTTGCAATCTTCACACTTCGTCTCATCCCGATGTTTCCGCCATTGGTTGGGGTGTGACATGAAATCACTTACTTGACTATTAATGTGTGTTTGGTGACTTCAGATTATATCAGTCTTGCATATAAAGTATGGAATGATTGAAGATCGAGTTAGAACATGGATTGCACGGGAGTGCGGTTGCGTAGTGTTTTAAATACTTGTCTTAATAAATATTATAAGCATGATTGAACGATGTAAATATGTAATACTTTTAAAAGAAATACTAAAATGGGTTCCAAGCATTAAACAATGTTTATAAAGTAAGAAATTTTATGGTTCGTATTTTTCCGCTGCATGCATTTTAGTTAAAAATGGCTTAGGGTGTAACAAAAAAACCAAATGAAACAGAGATAAGCCAACGCTGAAAGAAACCAAACAACAAAGCACAACTCAAGCCACCGATTATAGGCGGAATATGAGGCTGAGAGATAGAGAGTCGCGGTGCAAGCGGTGAAGTGGGGGTTAAAAACCCCGTAGGAAGTCAGACACTCTGCCATGCATCGACGGGAACACCACCGGAAACGGTGACGCTTCCACCGTTCACTCTCTCTCTCTCTCTCTCTCTCTCTCTCTCTCTCTCTCTCTCTTTAAAGATCTCTCTGTTCTCACTCTAAAATCTGAATGTATTAGATTATAATCAGGGGCGGAACTATAATATTAGGAGCCGTAGCACGGGATACGGCTCAAACGCGTATTCGTAGTGTTTTTTCCAGTTTTATATAAAGGATACTCCTAAAAAAGATAAGAGAATACCCCTAACCAGAAAATTAGATAATTTATATTACTAAAATCCCAATTTTTTTATAAGCTCAAACATTTTACAACCCGAAAACTTATAGAATAATTAAGACACAATGATAAAATAAGCCCAAATTTTAGAAATAATAGAATTTAAAGAAGACCCTAAATATAATTGATAAACTTAGCCCAAAACCCAAACAACTATTAAATATTTGTTTTACTTTATTTATTATTGTTCTTTTTATTATTGTATGATTGCACTATAAAAAAAAAGATTTGGGATACCCCTAAACCCCGCCACTGATTATAATGTCTTTCTCTCTCCCTTGTATTTATATACAAAATAAAACTTCCAGCATGTACCGTACAAATACAATATGCAAGTAAAACAAAGAAAGCACATCGTACAAGCAATATTGCATAGCAATGTTGCAAATTCTCCCTTGTATTTATATACAAAATAAAACTTCCAGCATGTACCGTACAAATACAATATGCAAGTAAAACAAAGAAAGCACATCGTACAAGCAATATTGCATAGCAATGTTGCAAATTATAATTATAGTATTATATAATATATAATTATATAATTATATAATATATAATATAATATATAATTATCCATTTAGTATATTATATAAGAATTATTATATCTGTATAAATTGTAGATTCGTTTAGGTTCACATGTGTCATAAAGTTTAGTATACGAAACTTAGGCTTGAGTATATTATGTAACGAGTTCCAATTAAAGCTTGAGTTCATTCGAGATTTTCACGTACTAATTTTGAGTACCTCGCGAGTGTCACGACTCATTTACATGGTTACACCCCTACTACAAGCTGGTTGACTCAAGCAGGGTAGTTTAGCTAACCTATGCCCTTGGGTTCAACCCAAAATTAACACTGCAGATACGGTTAGGTTTAACTCAACACGAATTTCATATGTGGTTTGTCTCTTTTCTTATCTCGTCAAAAATTCACATACCTATATAGAAAGTAAAAATAAAGTAACTGCAGTCGAGCTGAGTTGTCTAGTTTTACAAACGAGCAATTTTTTTAGCTTAATCCGAGCGAGTTCCGGGCTATTTAAGTAGCCCTAAAATACGCTACCACCTTGAAATTTAAATTTGTTTTAAGTTTGAACAAATTATAATTCAGTAAGATTAATTGAAGTATGTATGCTGTTAGAGAATAACAACCATATGTGACATCTCAATATTTTTTGATGTATATTAAAAAATATCATACTTTTAATAACCAAATAAGAAAATTTCATTCCATTTTTGTTGCTATATTATTAAATTAAACAGTCCATAAAGTCGTATTCATGCTTGAATTTGAATACACTTGAACTTTGCAAGCTACAGATTTTGGTTGCGATGTTACAAATAATTTGAACTCCATTCTACGTTCTTATTCATAACAACAATCAAGTTTTATCTTCATCCTATTTGACACAATTTTAAAAAATATATAACTTTTATCCTAAACGTACAACTCACTCTGATCATCGACATCGCTTTAGTATTCGTCTAATGTAAACACCTCTTAGCTCGCTCTTATATGCCTCTTATATTAGTCATATACCATGAACACGTATAGTTATACGTGTTCAAATATATAAAAAACATCATTTTTATCATATATGTATTTGGGTTATTTAATTAGGTAATAAGATAGCTTCAATTCAGCTATGAAAGAGAGGGCTGAGAAAAAAAGATGGTGCATATCAAGATTGTCCCATTAAGATTTTCGAATAAAGTTACTAATGATGCAGAACGTAATAAAGTTGGTTTGTACACTTTACTAAAAAAGGAAAGAAATGCAAACAGTGTGATTTAATTTGTGTGGTATTAAGATTATGATTCCTTTTGATGACAACCCAATGGTCCACTAAAAAGAAAAAATTAAACAATAAAAAATAAAGAGGATTTTGTGAGGTGTGGTTAATTAACAAGTCTCATCCAGGAAAATGACCCTATCATGCCACATTAATATAAATTAATTTCTAAAGTTCATTAATTTAGAGATAATAACAAATTAAGTATCACATCTAAGTGATGTCAAAGGTTAATTTACGTGATAGATATCCCCACCACTTTATTATCTGTTGATTCTTTTATGGATGTGAACTGATCATTGAAAATACAGCTGAAGACAATTTTATATGATCGAGATATTAAACGCATGATATTTTTTTGTTTTTGTCGTTTTCTTATCGGGAATTTTGATAATGAACAAGTAACATACATTGTATTCAATTTGTTAGTGGCATTTCATACCCCATTAGCTTTTGTTTATCGAATCCTTTTCAATCTTTTTAACTCTTGAAAGGGTGTAAAAGGCAATGATATAAAAGGTTTAAAAGGGGTTGATCTTTCTCACCCTATTTTTGTGATGCTTGCCATATTATCATCTTGATGTAAAGATCAAAAGCTAACCTAAGGAGCCAATATATGTATGAGGTTAGCTAGCTAGCTAGCTAGTAGCACTCAAACATTAATCCAACATATCATTTAGATGCATTCAAGCATTCATGGTATTTAGACTTGAGCAAAAGCAAATAACAAAAGAAAATACACATACGTATACGTATACGTATACGTATACGCATACGCATGCATACAAACATGTATACATATACGCATACGATACACATATACATACACATACGCATACGCTCAATTAACTTGAATGATAAATATTGAATTCTAACTGTAGTCAGAAAATGAGAAAAGTAATGAATTAATCAGCAAGCAAGTGCATAATATATATGATATAATATTGTGATAATGGTTTTTAGAATGCTATATATATAAACTACTTCTACATATACATATTACAATAACTTGTTAAGTTACATATAAATGATGTAGAAGATTAAACTGTTGCAGAAAAGTTTAAAGATCATTCTTACCTTTTAGGGTTTTTAGTGACCAATGGAAAACAAGATGTGCAGTTTCTCACTTTTATCCCTTTTGGAATCATACCCACTTTCCAAAACTGATCTCTAAGAGTACCAATTCATGCCCTGCAACTGATATGGATGCCGATAAACACCGTCTTCAATAGACCCCAACATTGTTTGCTGCTGCAATTGTGGTGTTTGTGGTAACTGACTCAGTAAACTTGCTATAGAACCACTGTTTTCCTCATTGGTTCTTGTGGCCATGGGGCTTATATCACTGTTACTCTCCGGTGTTAGAAACCTTTTAGTGTATGTGGCTGATGAGTTTCCGGTGTTGCCGTTGGCGCCCTCTTCGGTCCAGAAAAGACCGGATAGTGACCTCTTTAAAGGAAGGAGGTTAGTGATGTTGTTGGTGTTGGTGTTGGTGTTGTTGTCGGTTTCGGTTTCGTTTGAGTTCATTCTAACATCAAATAGGAGGTTGGTTTCTTGGTTTTGCATCATTGGGTGGTGGCCGCCGGCTAGCGAGATGGATGGAGGTATAGATGCTAGCATTCCAGTCATGGTGTGATGATCGCATCCGTCGCTATCCATCGGTCTTTGAGTATTGCTCTTTTTGTAGATTCGACACAAAACCCAATCATCTAACTACAAATTCATCAAAGAAAACATTATTATCATTGTAATATTATAACACCCTGAACTTTCTTGAGCTGACGTGTCACTTATATCAGATATCAGAAATGAAATAAACTTTAAAGATTATTAATGATTACCCTCAAAGAGCCTTTTTGTTTGGTGGGATCAGAACCATGGGGTTTGGAGATGGTTTTACCATCCGTAAGCCGATATTCATGCATGATCCAATTCGTTTTAACCCCTTTTGGTGGCTTTCCTCCATAAAAAACAAGTGCCTTCTTCACACCAACTTTCTGTGTACCGCCTGACGTCATCACCGGCTTATCAGTTCCGGTGGCTTTCCAGTACCCCGAGTTTGCGGCCCTGTTAGGCCGAGCCCCGTTCGGGTACTTCCGATCTCTAGGGCTAAAAAAGTACCATTCTTGCTCCCCAAACGTCGCCTTAGCTAAAAAACACACACAATCAATTAATTAATAGTTTAAGAACCACAAAACAAACACGATGTATAAAGAGGGTCAAAAGGGTTCGCTGATGTTTAAAATTTCAAAATTTGTGATATTTATTATTAATTTTTCTAAGATAAACATGAGGACCCTAACTAACTGTAACAGAAACTTATGATGACCCTCTGACTAAAAAGTTCTTATTATGATGCTTACCGGGGAGCTCCCACGGATCGAACTTGTAGAGGTCGATCTCGGCGATAATGGCCACAGGAAGAGGTGCACCGGATACCCTTTTCTTAAGGTAATGAACCACGAGCTCTTCATCGGTGGGGTGAAAGCGAAAGCCGGGCGGCAGCTGAGGCAACTGCGAACCGGTGGATGAATCTGTACTCTCCATAATCAAAGAAGATCAGTTCAAGTGATGTTGATTTGGGGTTTGATCAGAGAAGTTAAGAGCATGAGTGTGTTAGAAAGAAAGAGATGTAAATAAGCGGATCTTTATAAGAGTATAGGACCATGGTATTAATATAGGGTGAACCGTACAGAATCAACGGTCTTGGTTTCAGTAGTCTGGCGCCACGTCATATGCGGGAGGGTAGAATTGTCATTTAGCAGTCAGGATTGAAGATGGAAATTCGGTGGACCCCAGTTGTCAGTGGTGCAGACCATAGTCAGTCCGATGAAACATCAACCGGGTCCCCATGATGTCGTACGTGGTTTCGCATCAAATCGAATAATTTGATTGGTCCATTATAATATAATAGAAGGGAAAAACCACAAATTAATACAGTTTTAATTAAGTTTTTTTTTATAAAAATATTTTGATCAAAATACGTTTTCTATGTCGTGATTTGATCTTGTGTTGGTGCATTTGAAAGGGGTGTACTGATATAATCTACGCAAAGTTGTGCCAAATCTGCTTAATAAAATTAAGACAATGGGGTATCTTTGGGTGAAGAACAACTCCAAGTACAAAAATCTAGAGTGGACAAATAGATGTAGTTTTTAATTAATTCAATTGTATCAGCATGCAAATTGTTTGTTTCCTTGCTTCTAGCTCCTAGTTGCTTTTCTTGAATAATATTTGATGTTTGAAAAAAAAAAAAAGCATTTAAAATACAATAAAACACTAAATAAGTATTTTTGATATATTTTTTTTAAACGACCAACGAATTCTCCAAATGGTTTACTGGCAAAATTCACTACATCGGGATACACTCGCCTCCGAACCGGGGAAAACCCTCACCTAGCGCCGAAGCCCGTGAACACTCGCCCGAAGGCATGATAGGGTGGTGAGGTAAAACCCGCTCGGTTTTTAAAGATCGAACTAGCAATCTTCGCATAGTCTCCCAGCATCACCATGTGCCGCAGAAACTAATGGGGACGGCAGGAATCGAACCCGAGTCATTTAGAACATCGGGTCTCTCCCTTACTACTCTATCACCAGCTCATTGGCAAGTAATGTCGATACTTAGTTGAAGACTTAATGAATATATTAATTATTTTTGGTTGATTTCTAAGCAAATAGTGATCCATCATGTTGACTTGTGACAAGTACTAAATCCGCATCCAATCCTCTTGTCTAGGTTTTATTCCAAGGCCCCACAAGATCATACAGAAGAATAAATAACCATAAAGAGAGAGATTTTATACGGAGAAATTTATATAAACGAAAAAGATAAAATCATCTAAAACTCATCAGTTTAATGTTTTTGTAAAAATGTTATTTAAAAGTTACATGATATAAAATCATGCAACACTTGACCCTTTTAGCAAGACTGAACCAGCGCTAGTTCTCGGTCGGACCGGCTGATTCGTTGTTTAAAAAGAAAACTATATGATATTATCTAAAAAATAATAACAAAAATGTTTTTTCCAATAAATGTAAAGAGCTGTTAATTATTTAAACAAATACAAATTAAGATTCTCAAATAAAATGTGTGTTTGGAGATTTTAGGAAGGAGAAAAGAATGAGCCGACCATCTAACCTTATTTTCCCTCTCACACATATCTCATATGTAACAGAATCAGGCATGGTCACTAATTGCATGATCCTTAAACATGTGACCAAACACATGCATGTTAAATAATCTGTTTTACATAATTATCTCTTTTATCACACGTAATCCCTGCAATAAAATGTTTGGTATATGACATAATTCATGCCAAAGCCCCCTAATTCTAGGCATCCGCCCATTTCATTTTATTAAACCCAAAAACTATATTAAATAACTTTATTAGGTTTCACTCTAACACACATATATATTAGACCCACATAGTATACAAACCAAAAGAACACAAACTGAGCTATGTTTGTGTTTGTTTGTTTAGTTTTCACCAAACCATTAAACAAACACAAGCTTATACAAAAACATATTTTATTGTCCGTGTTCCTTTGTTAGAAGAAATGAACATGTGTTTACATTCGTGCGTTAATATTGTAAACGAACATAAACAGATAAAAACACACAAATGAACATAAATTAACACAAACAGATAGCAACAAGTTAGATATTCCAAACTAAAGTCTGAATATCATCGAATGACTGAAAAGTTATCAATATTAATAAATAACTTATTTGAATGAGTATGTAAACGGACAGACATAAACTAATAATAATAAATGAACACAAAAGAATTTTCACAAATGTAAAGGAACAAATATTTACAATTAACATAAACGGATGTTCATGAAGGTAAATAAACGAACTAGACATGCATACATGATACATGTTTATTGTTTTAGATAAATAAAAACATTGATTTGTTGATGTTTGTTTGTTAATTATTAAGTAAACAATAAGAATGAACATCATAAGAATGGTTCACTTGATATTTGATATTTGATATTTGATGGGTTTGCATGTCTACTCATTTACATGTCTACCCTAAGTCTATTATAAATATATTGCGTTTATTATAATAATACAAATATATAACTGTTCCTATAGTTATAATTTTGCACGGCAGGTTTTCTTATCTGATTGAACCAGTTTTAGCCTTTTCTGATACTGGGATGAAACTGCAACTTTTCTATCAAAATTTAGAAATACCGTAAGTTGTACGGATCATCAAATTTACGGTTCGAATACATTTTACATTGAGATCGAATTCGATATTTTTTACATCCTTGTCTAGCTCCGATTATTGACTTATCAAAGTCAACCTTCCGTTCACAAATCACAACTCATAATAGCAATAGCACTTAATGTTATACTTTAAAAGGATAAAAGGAATTATAGTTAGAAGAAACGTGTAAAAATGTGTAAACATTTCCTTTTATTTCGTCGACAAAATGTTTGAAAATAAAAATAAAAATAAAAAATAGGATGATTATTTAACATGTTCACACCTTATACTATAAGTAGGTGTTATTCTCTTCTATTTTTGTAACGGGATAATGAAGATAGCAAAACCCATAGACTAATTATAATTAATTGAAAGGGGGATAATTAAGTGACCTAATTCTGTTTTAATCTTATTTGGTAATAAGGTAATGTGTGAACGAAGGTGGGGTAGGGTTGCTTTCGCTAATCACCTTTCAGTTAACATTTAATGTCATTTGTAGTGTATTTTTTAATTCAATATTAACTCCCTAAACATTTACTTTATTTTTTTTTTCTGAACCGAATATCGGCTTTTAGTCTCCATCATATGGTGCCAGCATTGATAATGTGATCGTAGATTGCATTTTGTTTCAAGTCAAGTTAAAATGATAAGTATAGGAAATGAATATTGATTGAAATATATAAATATTTTTATTTGTGAATGCGTTTACTTGTTATACCTTTGTTATGATTTATTGATTTTGTTTTTAAGCTTTTATAAGTATGAGTTAACAAGGTTTGTTAAGGTGTAGTTCATTCTAAGTGGTGAGAGTTCAAGTAGGGGCGTTCACCGTCCGGTTTTTGACGGTTTTTAGGCCAAGCCGTGAGCCTAACCGTTAATAATGGTTTTTTTTCGAAATCAAACCATTGAAATTTAAAACCAAACTGAACTAAACAGGGGCGGACCTTTAGTTATGTGGGACGTAGCCCGGGCTACGGCTCAACTTTTTACTAGTAGTGTTAATTTTTATTTTATTTTTTCGATTTTTATACATAGGACACCCCTGAACAAGTACGAGGACACCCCTCAAATTTTTTTTTACAAAATAATAAGATGTTGGTAAGCCCAAATAAGTAAATAATAACACATTAGGTAAGCCCAAATAAGTAAATAATAACACATTTGCTAAGCCCAAATAAGTAAATAATAGCCAAAATTGAATGATTATTGATTTGGGCAATTGGGCGGTATGTTTAATCACTGTTGGATATCGAACAGACGTGAACGAACAAAGAGCCAACAACATTGAACGAACATCAGTGGCACTTCGGCAGATCATTGAACGAACAGACGTGAGAGACGTCGACTCCAAAAAACGAACGAACGGAAGTACATAATCGGCACTTGAACTTCGGCAGGTTTGTTTGATTTCGAACAGAAAATACAGGTTTGTTTCGATTTCGTCACACAATAAGCGATGATGATAACTTTGACAACTTGAATGGAATAAATGATCTTGCGTGTCTTATGGTTGAAACAGGAACGCATATTTCTTGTCCTTTAGTTTATCGGGTAGTTAAGTTAGCTTTGCTTGTACCGGTTGCAACCGCAACCGTTGAAAGATGTTTTTCGAAATTGAAGCTTGTCAAGACGGATTTACGCAATCGAATGGGCCAAGAATTTTTGAACAATGCTATGGTTTGTGCGGTCGAAAAGGATTTTTTAAGTGAAGTAAAAGATGAGTATGTGATGGAACGATTTCAAGCTATGAAAAAAAGAAGAGGACAAATCTATTATGTAATTGTTTTACTTTATTTATTTTTTGTCTTTTTTTATATTTTATGATTGCACGATAAAAAAAAATTGGGATACCCCTGAGTTGATGTTCTAGTTCCGCCACTAGAACTAAACCATTACTAATAGTTTGGTTCCACAGTTTAGACTTTATTGGGACCTTAGCATAAAATTCAAAAACAAAAAAGTTGTCTAAAAAATAGATTAAAGGTTCTTAAACAATTTCATCAGTAACAAAAATCATCTCATCCTTTACACTCTGTTCTCGAGTCTTATTTAACAGGAGGAGGGGAAAGAAAAGAGATGAAAATATAAAAAAACCATGTTATCGAGTTTTTTTAAGGATATGAGGGGAGGGAAAGAGAAGAAAATTTGTCCATATATTTATCCTCCCAAATTGGAGAGATTATAGGAGAGAAAATATTATTAATTACTAAATTGCCCTCATATCTAATTAAAATGTTTTATGTTTAAAGGGTATAATAGTAAAATTGTTCCTTTCTTTTCTTTTCCTCCTAACTCGGTAACACATAAAATGTTTGATTTCTTCTCTTTTGCTTTACTTTTCATTAAACTCGGGAACACGAAAAAAATCAAATCTTTTCCTTCCTTTTCTCTCTTAATTTATTTTCCTTCCCCCCCTGTTAAATGAGATTCGAAAACACGGTGCCCAGAAGCTAATGCACTCGACATAAAGTGGTTTGCACCAATTTGATAAGGAATTTTAACCACTTTCACCAATATTTTTTTCATCGACTAAAACGTTAAATGAGTAGCCCGGTTTATGTAATATCAATTACTAACCTTGGTTGGAATTAAGTGTTACAACCCTCGACCCCACCCTGGGAGCGGGAGCCGTGAATAAGTCAAGTGGTACCGGTGTTTATTAAATACGCAGCGTAAAATTTTTTCATCAAGATCGTAGTTAGAAAATAATTTCAGAGTTTATAAAAACATCAACTTTTAATATTAAATAAATGGGCTAAAACCCATATTCAATTCAAAATTTTTAAAGGGATAAACCCAAATAAATAAAACATAAATTTCTTCTTTTATTAAGGTATTTATAGCCACTTTATTTAAGCCTTTAGTGCTCCATAGCAGACTTCTATTATCTTTACAGCAAATTACCTGAAACGCGTTTTGAAAACATTTTATCAGCAAGAAATACTGGCGAGTTCATTCCGTTTTGTAAAATGACACATTGTTATATTTTACAGTAGCAAGGGAGATTACATTGTTTATATCTACCAAAAACTCAATCAGTAGTTGTCACATGGTGGCAGTTCCGATGTGACGGTGGTCATATCACTCATTGGCTAACTTTCGTCCAATAGTGAAGGTTGTCAAGTAATGTATATATTATATCTTACTATTATTCAAAGGTATTTGTCACTAGGTGATTCCCGTTACGGTGGTCATATCACTGTTGATCATTCTTTCAACTAGTGACTATGGTCATAACACTGTTGATCGTTCTTTCAACTAGTTACTATGGTCGTATCACTGTTGATCATTCATTCAACTAGTGATTGTGGTCATAACACTGTTGATCATTCATTCAACTAGTGATTGTGGTCATAACACTGTTGATCATTCTTTCAACTAGTTACTGTGGTCGTATCACTGTTGATCATTCTTTCAACTAGTGACTGTGGTCATATTACTGTTGATCATTTTTTCAACTAGTGATTGCGGTCGTATCACTGTTGATCGTTCTTTCAACTAGTGACGCTTATCAAATAATGTATACCAAACCCCACATATCGGGTTTTTAAATAATGTGTTCTCGATGTATATCTTAGTATATTAAAAGTTAAATATATAATTGACATATATCGTTTAATTTTATTATGATACATATTAAGGTTTATATATTATACATTAAGGTTTATAATATACTATTTTAAATATTAAATAACTCACGATGTATATCTTAATATACACTTATTAAATACACTATAATGTTATTAAATTTTATTATGAGAATAGTATATAAATATACAATTATACTAGTGACAATTACCTATAATGTGTATCGAATAATATATAGCAAATAGGGTTTTGAAAGCATTCCCACATACTGCCGTAATTTCGAAATATAAAGACTTAATTACTGTAATTATAACTGAAAACATTTAGGGGTTTTCAAAGCATTTTAAATAAAATGGTTCACAATAATGTGAGAAAAGAAGAATGACTCGCTTTGCAGACTTAGGGTTTTACTATAAGCTTCCTGTTAATATTTTCTGATGATTTTCCGGAGTTCCTAATAAAAATATACAATGCACGGGTGTTAGTATAATAGCCCAATTCAACTTTATCAATACATCACGAGATCAAAACACCAACGTAGTTTACAAAGCATAGCCTTTATCAGGTAGCGCTATGGCATTCGTTGCTGGGTTCAAGATCGATCGGACAGGGTATCGAATCCGTGATCAGGGGTTATGTAACAATTCTCATTAAAATCCATAATTAGGATGATAATTAGATAATAAGGAAACCCTAATTGAGACACCCAAGTAATTCTGCACTAACCCTAAAATTTTCAGAACAATCGGAATCAGGATCAGGGCCCCTAAAACTCAAGAGGGGGTAAACCCTAGTGATAATTATCCTTATGTCTCGTTGTACAGATTGAATTTCGAATTTAGAGTGAGTCATGCAAGCTAGTCCCGAACCCAGCTAGTCTATGTAATTAGACTGCACCCTTTACGGACCGTAAAGGGAAAAGCCATACGGTCCGTAAGCCTGTCCAAAAATCAGTATAAATAGCAGACATTGGGACTTGCTTTCTGTTGTTCATTCGACGAAGAAATTCGTTGTGTAGAGTACGTTATAAGCAGAAACAGTCCAAAACACACACTAGTATCGAAGTGCTGCCGCAAAACAGGGTAATAACTCGATCGCTATTACGATTCATTTTCCGACTGATCAATATATCCAATGGATGTTTAAGTGCCGCCCACATCGGGTTATACTTTGTCGTTCGTCGTTAAATCGATGAATGTTTAAGTATTGCACTTTGTCGTTCGTTGTGAGAATTTGATCTCGTGAGTTATCGTAACTGCTGTATTAATCACTAACCCGGTTTTGTGTGCATTATTATTAAATTAGGTTAACAAGGCTAAATCATATTCTACCTGTGTTAAATCTGCAATGTGAGTCATTCTCTTTTTATCAAATGTTTTACAATACTCCAAATTATTTTCAGAATTATAACTTACAGTGATTAAGTTTATGTAATCACCAAATTACAGCCAGTATGTGGGGTATTGTGCACATTACTACTGTTTTAATCACATTAGGTGGGCGAACCTAAATTTAAGTGATATACGTCATTCATTGGGGCAGCCAATGGTGATATGACCACAGTCACAGATCCGGTCGAGTGACAAATACTGTGGGTAGTTGGTAGATATCTGAAACATATGTAAAAACTCTTAATACTGTAAATTATAATAAATGTGTCGTTTTCAGTAAATAGAATGATTCAATCAGTATTTCCCGCTGACAAAACCTTTTTCAAACATGTTTCAGGTGATCTATTGTAATTCAGGAAAAGTGCTGGGAAGCAGTGCAGGCTTAAAATAGTGGCTCATTATAAAATAAGGAATTATGTTTTGTAAAAAATAAAGATTTCTCAGTAAAACCAAGTTATTATAAATTACCGGGGTTTTATCCCGAGTTGTGAAATAAAATAATCGGGAAAAGTTTTTAGTTTTAAAACGATCCTGACGATACAATTTCCGCTGCTAAAATCACATAATTAAATATCACGGGATTTCTGTCCCGCGGTTCCTGAAACGGGTCAAACCGGGTCGGGGGCCGTGACAGAAATGAGGTGGTATCAGAGCCACTAAGTTAAGCTAATTAAGTATTTAGAGATACTTAATTTTTTTCCTGATTACTATTATGTGTTTTATTAAAACTGATTATTTGTTAGTTACAGTATGGGTAAGCAAAAGCTGCAAGATATCTATCTTAAATTAGATAGGTCAGTCTATGAAGAAGGAAGTTCATCTTCTAAACTCCCTATAATTCCTGAAGAAGGAATATTTGTGCGAAAAGCACAATATGAGAAATCGCTTTCTCCTAGAAAAAGGAGTATGATTATTAAGAAAAGTAAAGAGCAAATCCGAGAAAAGAGGATTAAAAAGGAAACCCAGGAATTAATCAATAAATCACCTTGGGAAGACAAGCTAGATGAGAAATGGGCAAATTTGTATATGCTAGCCACTGTAGCAGAACATGCAAATCTTTAAATACCCTAAATCTAGTAAAAGCACTTCCCAGTAAATAAATAAATAAATCCGAGTGTGTTCTTTCCTGTTATTTTGTATAAATAGTGTGCAATAAAATTTCGATGTTTATTTGTTAAACTTTGTTTCAAAGTTTTAACTTAGCATTTTTGTGCATTTTGCATATATGCTACACAGCATGAGCGAGATATCTGAAGCTTTTCAGAACCTCAATCTTTACCCAGTGAATGTAGAAGTTTCCCAAGATTTTACTGGATACTTTGCTGATGTGGAACAACCTGTAGAATTCAATGCTCCGCCTTTGACAAAGCCAAAACGAAAGAAAAGAAAGAATTATGTCTGGGGAAGTCGTATACGTAGGAAAAAGCCAGCTCCGAAACTTCCTAAAATAAACAACCCTTTAGAAAAAGAAAAAGGAATTGTAATCAAAGAAAATTCCAAACAGCAAGAGATAGAAACTGAAGTTAGGAAAGATTTTAGGCAAATGGAAATACAGTTTGAGGAATACTCTAAAGAAATAGAAATGGAAGTAGGACAAGGTTCTAGACCAACTCAGATAGAAATCGGAGAGAGCTCCAACCGAAACCAGGGAACAACTTTTCAGGATGAAATAGATTTTCTATTGGAAAACTGTGAGACTATTCAACCCGTCAATACTAATATTTTTACCTATCCTGTTGAAAATCCACTCCCTATGAATTTTGAACCGGCAATCCCAGAACCAATAGTTCATTCCCAACCTGTAGAAATGGACGAATGGTGGACGAATGATTGGCAATTTCAAAATATTGTCAACGACCCTTATTCCTTTCTTCCACAATTCGATCCAGAACCCCTACCTAATCCATCAATGAGTAACGAGAATATGGCTGAACTTCGCCATTACGGTGAAGAATTGATGGATGCCGGAAATAGAATCAGGGAGATAGGGGACAAATTGCCTGGAAATATGATGAAAGGGAACTTCGTTTTTAGGACGACAAGTGACGAGAAATAGGAGGATGGTAAAATTATAGTTGTGTAATAGTAAAAGTAAATAGTGAAATCAGTCTGTAACATAACTCCGAATAAAACTTTGTAAGATATTGGTGTGTATTGATGCATACTATAACCAATATAAAATGAAATCGAGAAATCGATAGTTTTGACTATACATGTATTGTAAATTATGTGATTGTTTGTGTATAATTGCTATTTATCAGATACTAATAAAGACTATATATATATATATATATATATATATATATATATATATATATTATCAGATGGCAAACATTGGTAATGAACCAGAAAATGAGGTTAATCAGTCGGAGCAACATCCAGGGGATCAATATATGACTAGACAAGATATTGAAAATATTGTTGCTCAAGGGATAGCCAATGCTATTCCAGCATTTGTTGCTGCTGTAAAAAGTCCAATCGAACCGCAACATATCGTTTCTAGTAAACGTACTTTTGAAGATAACTTCAGTAATAGTATAAACGGGGACAATAATCATGATAATCATGATAATGAATCCCAGCACACGCCGCTCCCTAAGAAACTGAAAGCTGCAACACCTGGTTGCACTTTCAAAGAATTCCTTCCTTGTAAACCCACTGAATTTGCAGGCAATGAAGGGGCAACTGCATCACAGCGTTGGTTAGAGAAAACCGAAGCAGTAATTGCAATAAGTAAGTGTGCCAAAGATGATCAGGTCATGTACGCATCAAATCCGTTTAAAGAAGGAGCACTAGAATGGTGGAACACAGTACTACAAGCAAAAGGAAGAAGGGTGGCCTATGCGATGAATTGGGAAGAATTTAAGAGTCTTGTCGAAAGAAAATTATGTCCCGAATACGAAAAGGAACAAATGGCAAACAAGTTCCTGAGTCATCGTATGATAGGCGTAGACTGTCGTGGTTATACTTCGACATTCTTTGAATATGCTAGAGTGGTACCAACACTGGCTTCGCCAGAACCGGTACTCATTTCTCGCTATATTTGGGGATTAATTAGCGAAATTCGAAATATCGTTAAGGCTGCGAGACCTCGCACTATTGACGATGCAGTAGAATTAGCTAACACCTTAACTGATGAACTGATACGCACAAGAGATGAAGACAGGAAGAAGGAACTAGCTCAGAAAATTACCCAAGGATTTAGGGTGGGTAATAGTAGTAATTTCAAGAAAAGAGGAGCAGGGCAATCTTCAACTCAGCCATTTTTCAAAATTTGCAAAAAGAAACATTTTGGAAAATGTAACAAACTTTGCAATTTTTGCAAAATGATAGGACATCGTGAAGAAAACTGCAGAAAGAAATCCATAATTTGTTATAATTGTGGAGAAGCTGGACATTTCAAAACAGAATGTCCTAAGTTAGTCAAACCAGTAGACAACAAACCCAAAGCGACCGAAGGAGCTACTAAGAAGAATGCCAGAGCATTCCAGCTAACCACTCAAGAAGCAGAGCTCATTCCGGATGTGATAGCCGGTACGTTTTTAGTTCACGACGTTTATGCAAAAGTATTGTTTGACTCTGGTGCAAACCAAAGTTTTATCAATACTTCATTCTGCCAAGCTCTTAAGTTACCCTTAACTACCATTAGGCAGATTTTTACAGTCGAAACCGCAGATGGGAATTCAGTAAAAATCAATCAGGTTTTGCAAGAAGTAGAAATAGAACTTTCAGGTCATAAATTTGCTGCAAACCTATTACCTATGAAATTAGCTGAATTTGATGTTGTGTTAGGAATGGATTGGTTAATAGCCAACCATGCTCAAATCATTTGTGATAAAAATTCTATAGAAATTCAATCACCTACTGGAGAAATAATCATGATTACAGGAGATAAACCTCGAAAGCCACTGAAGTTCATATCACTAATGAAAGTTGCTAATTATGAACGAAAACAAGGAATAGTATATATGATTTCAGTAATCATTAGTACTAAAGGTAAAGAACTTAAGGAAATTCCTGTAGTCTCAGAATACCCAGATATATTCCCGGAAGATTTATCTGGGTTACCACCAGATAGGGAAGTAGAATTTAGAATTCATCTAATTCCAGGAACTACACCGATAGCTAAGGCACCCTATCGATTAGCTCCTACCGAAATGCTAGAATTGAAGAAGCAATTAGATGAATTACTAAGCAAAGGATTTATACAACCTAGCTCATCCCCTTGGGGTGCACCAGTGTTGTTTGTGAAAAAGAAAGATGGATCGATGAGAATGTGTATCGATTATAGAGAGCTAAATAAGGTTACAATTAAGAATCGATACCCATTACCTAGGATTGATGATCTTTTTGGTCAATTGCAAGGAGCTAGGTATTTCTCTAAGATAGACTTAAGATCTGGATACCACCAGTTGAAAGTTCAAGAAGAAGACATACCTAAAACTGCTTTTAGAACTAGGTATGGACACTATGAGTTTACAATCATGCCCTTTGGATTAACTAATGCACCTGCAGCATTCATGGACATGATGAACAGGATTTGTAAACCATATTTGGATAAATTTGTAATTGTTTTCATAGACGATATACTTATTTATTCAAAAAGTCAGGACGAACATTGTCAACACTTGCATGCACTCTTAACTTTGTTAAGAAATGAAAAGTTGTACGCCAAATTTTCAAAGTGTGAATTTTGGCTACAAGAAGTGCAATTCTTAGGACACATGGTGAATCATGAAGGTATTCACGTAGATCCTGCTAAGATAGAAGCAATTACCAATTGGAAGGTTCCGCAAACTGCAATGGAAATTAGAAGTTTTATAGGTTTAGCCGGATATTATAGACGGTTTATTAAGGATTTTTCCAAGATAGCTGTACCATTAACTAAGCTAACCTGTAAAGCCATTAAGTTTAAATGGGGACCTAAACAAGAAGAAGCTTTCAGAATCTTAAAGCAGAAATTAACCAATGCACCAATCTTAGCCTTACCAGAAGGAACAGAAGATTTTGAAGTATATTGTGATGCTTCAAAATTAGGATTCGGATGTGTGTTAATGCAACGCAAAAAGGTAATTGCGTATGCTTCCAGACAATTGAAAAAGCACGAGGAAAACTATACGACTCATGACTTGGAATTAGGAGCTATAGTTTTTGCCCTTAAGATATGGAGACATTATCTGTATGGAAGTAAGTTTACTGTTTATACAGATCATAAGAGTTTAAGGTATATATTTGGGCAAAAAGAGCTAAATATGAGGCAAAGAAGATGGATGGAAATCGTGAGTGATTACGACTGTGATATCCAATATCACGAAGGAAAGGCAAACGTAGTCGCAGATGCTTTAAGTCGTAAGTATCATGAGAAGCAAAGGCGAGTCCGTGCTCTTAGAATAAATCTACAAGTAGATTTAATGGAACAATTGAAGGAAATTCAGGAAACGGCAATCAAGGACGATGCCGAAGGAATGAAAGGTTACCTAAAAGAATTGGAACAAGGAAATGATGGAATTTGGAAATTCCATAAAAGCAGAATTTGGGTACCTAAACAGGGAGAATTAAGAAATAAGATTTTAGAGGAAGCTCATAAATCTAGATATACTATTCACCCAGGAAACAATAAGATGTACCAAGATTTAAGAAAGAATTTCTGGTGGATAGGAATGAAAAAGGATATAGCCGAATACGTATCTAAGTGTCTAACCTGTTCACAAGTTAAAGCCGAACATCAGAAACCTTCAGGTCTACTACAACAGTTAGAAATGCCTGTATGGAAATGGGAACTCATAACAATGGACTTTGTTACTAAACTACCCAAAACCAGAAAAGGTAATGATGCGATTTGGGTAATTGTGGACCGATTAACCAAATCTGCTCATTTTCTACCAATAAAGGAAACCTTTAGCATGGAAAGGTTAGCCAAGTTGTACGTAGATGAAATAGTATCCTTACATGGAGTCCCACTCTCCATTGTATCGGATAGAGATAGTCGTTTCACTTCCCGTTTCTGGACAAGTTTCCAAGAAGCAATGGGAACCCGACTCAATCTAAGTACTGCATATCATCCACAAACAGACGGACAAAGTGAAAGGACGATCCAAACTCTAGAAGACATGCTCCGAGCATGTGTAATTGACTTTGGTGGTAATTGGGATAACCATTTACCATTAATTGAATTCTCCTATAATAATAGTTATCATTCAAGCATCGAAGCCGCTCCATTCGAAGCACTGTATGGACGTAAGTGCAGAACTCCCGTATTGTCACACCCCAACCGATGGCGGAAACATCGGGATGAGACGAACAAATCGCTCAAAAACATCATAACACTATTTGTGACAATATAGATTAAATCAAATTTCATAAATGACTAAATTCAAATACATTGATTCAAATAAAGACAAATTGCAACAAACATGGTTTATTATTAAAATGGGTATCTAGTCCATCCTAACTTGATTCTTCAACATCTTGACTGTCAACCTGCAACATGTATTAAAATAGAGTTTCAATGCAAAAGCAAAAAGCGAGTATACAAGTTTGTTTACATAGCATAATAGAATAAAACTCATATCCAACATGAACATAATAAAATAGTTTCAGCCATGCTAGTTCACGCAGTCCAAGTGATAGCCTAAGTTTCCAATGCGTTAAGTGCCTTTCCCAAAGTTTAACGGGAGGTTATATGTCTCATCCTAACAATACCCCAAAGACTAACGGGGAGGTGCATTACTCCTATAGCGCTACTATTGTTAAGGCGGAACTACACACAGGGATTAAACGTTCACATAGCATAAAAGTCTCAAGTATCACAAGTTTCATGTTTCATGTTTAAATAGATAGAGTAAGTTTCAAATAAGTTTCAAGTGTCACGTGCGTTTAATATAGAATACATGTTGCACCCAAAGTGTTTAAAAGTAAAAATGGGTTCGAGTATACTCACAAAATTGCTAAGTCTTCCGATTATCCAAGTGTTGACGAGTGTGCGAGTTTAGGAGGACGGAGCACCGAGGTCACCCTAAATGGGCAAACGATGGTGCATGAGTAAACGGAATTACGACGGTAGATTTGAAGTGAAAATTAAAGTATATCTAGTCGATCGATAAGTATATATATTTTTTTTACATATATATATTATATATAGTTTAAGTAATATTCTAAATTAAGTTTATCGAAAAATATTATGGAAGTATCGACAAAATAAATGTTCATTTATATCTATTTCTATAAGAAGTAAGCGAATTGATAGGTTTCGCTTCAAGAGTTTCACACATTTCGTTTTACCGATTTTTACAAAAAAAAACGGGCAGAGTTTCCTCTGTTTTTGGACGATCCCGACAACACAAGTTGTCGATAGATTGTCAAAATTCAATAAGTAATCAATGTTACATATTACAAGTTGTCGATACAATGTATATGTAAACAGTTGTTACATGTTATATAGAGCCGGTTCCGCGACTAAAGCAATAACTAAATCCAAAACAATATAACTAATATTCGCGTCATTAAAACACCGAGGCCCGCGTTTATAAAATATCGTTAACATAAAGAATATGACGAACTTCAAGACGTTAGAATTTACCGAACATCGCATCTGACCGATTTGACTGTTTGACCAGGTTTGACCAGTCAACATGTTGTGTTGACTGTTGTTGACCACGGTTGACCCGACAAAACCCGAACCAAATCTGAAACGAACCCGGATTAAAATGGACCGAATGAAAACCGAATAAATCGAAATGAACCGAACAGAAACTTGAATCTGACCTGATAGTCTGATTGGAGTGAACACTAAACTCAAACTCGAACCGAAAACCCCATCTGAGCCAACTCCACTGCCGACGCCGGCTACTGTCGCGCGCATCGGCTTTGTTGTTTGTTGTAGACCCGAGCCAAAACAACCCAAAACTCAAACCAATCAAACCCGAACCTATGACCTGTGGAACCGAGACCCGCACCAATCGAAGCCGGAACAATCTGACCCGGAATCAAAGAAAAAGAACAAAAAAAAAATGAAAGATCAGTGAACTTACCGGAGAAGAAGACTCGACGATGTATCTGTTCGGAGCTCGAAACTGCCTCCTTCGATGCTCCGAGAGAAACCGACACCAATGGCGGACTCGGAAGGTCTAATTTAGGGGGTACGCCCCATGTCCGTCGTGAGAATGCGACTGCTGCTGTTGTTTGTGCGCCGCCACCACTGCGGTGGTGGTCGGCCGTTTGTGCAGAGCGAGGGAGAGGAGAACGAGAGTGGTAGAGGTCCGAGGGAGTGTGCGTGCTTGTCGCCGACAGTAATGACGACCGGAGGGGGGATCGAGAGGTAGGAGAGCGTATTTAGGGTCTGGTGTGGGAATGTGGCTGCGTACAAGAAAAGAGTTAGGGTTAGGTTTAATTATACTTTCAATTATTTACACAGATAGCCCCTCAATTTAAGAGTTAACTAATAAGCTAACTTAACTTGGTTTATTTTGATTTCCTATAACTAACTAGGTTATCTAAATAACCTTTAAGTTAATTAAATTAATTAATTACTTACTATATTGAATTATATTTTTTTTTGACAAATAAATAATTAGTTACACAGATAATAACCATATAAAAATCTTTCGATGGTTATTTAATTCGCGAAGAATTTCTGTGGTTTCAAAGGTTGGGATTCGCATTTCAAAGCGGGTCGGATTTCGGGAATGCATTTTGACAGATGTTACAGTCTCCCCTACTTTAGGAGATTTCGTCCTCGAAATCTAAGAGGAAGACTTTTGAAAAGATGGCATCTGAAGATTCAACAGAGAGAATAGATGAGACTTGATCGTGAAAGGGGTTCGTATAAAAGACATGGAATAATAGTGAATAGTGGGAGTATGGAAGTAAACGATTGACTCTAAGTGAATGCAAGTACAAGAATGACACAAGTATTGGATAAACCAAAGTCGCATACTAAGAATGGAGTCTCGTCGTGGATAATCGGATATAATGCGTTGTGAGTTGTTTAAAGGTTGAATTAGGTCCAAAAGGTCTGCAAGACACTGAATTTCTCATGGCGTGTTTTACTAAAGTTTGGTAATATGGTGCAAACATTTATATGTAAAAAGTACCAGCGGCGTATCCACCATGTTTTGACCACATTACGTATGTTTCGTATTCGGTGTCATGTTACGTTCCGTGTCTTACCATACACAGTAGTACACTCTATGGTTTTCATACGCCCGTCACTATAATCCCGTGTGCACCCGCGATTATATTGACCGTCGCATAATCCGCATAGCTTGTACTAGTTACGTATGACTCAAGGTATACATAAATTTTGAAAACAAAAATGCGTGAGTACAGAAATTTAGCATATAAGCATGTTTACGTTCCAAATAGTATAAGTCCCACGTAAGCGAATCCTTCGGGTTTCGCCCGTGTACATGTGCGAATGTATAAATTTTGAGTAAAAAGCATGAGCATAGTTATAAGTTTAAATTTGAACACGCACGTGAGCATACACACAAAACGCATGTCAGGAGTATGAGTAAAAGTATAAGCATAACGTGTATAAAAAAATGAGCATAAATGTGAGCACAATTTGAGCACAAACGAATGACGTGAGTATAGACACAATTCGTATAAATGAGAGTACAAACAAAAGTACGAGTATAACAGAAATCTTATAAACGTGAGTATAAATGCGAGTACGAATATAACGTAAATCTTATAAACGTGAGTATAAATGCGAGTACGAATATAACATAAATCGTATAAATGAGAGTATAAACACGAGTACGAGTGTGAATACGAGTATAAATATGAATATAACATAAGATGCATGAGTATGGATGTAAATGTGAAAATTAAGTGTAAAACGTGAATGTTTAAGTATGAATAAAATACATGCGTATGAGTATAAGTGTAACAAAGTTGTAAAAGTGCAAATGAAAACATAACTCGTATGAATATGAATACGAATGTAGTATAGACATGAATGTAAGGACAACGTAAGTGTGTATAAACGTAAAACGTATGAATTTTGAATCGTGAGTATAACATAAATGCGTAAGTGTGAACATAAGTGAAGGCATAAAATGTATAAGTATGGATGTAGGAAATAATGATTTTGTTTATAATATAAAATTAAAAAAAACACGAGTTTATGCGCATAAAAGATTTAAAGTTTTGAATATGAAAGGAAAAAAAAGAGAACGAGTGACACGCGTGAGATTGTTGGGAGATATTGACTAAAACGTGTAAAATGATATACATATATAGTTGTTTGCGCAAAACGTGAAGTTAAAATAGATTGAGTTGTCATGGAATGTAAAATCTAGTTTGTGAATGTAAGGAGAATATAAAAGAAAACATCTTTTGATTATGCGAAAGGATACTTTGTAAAAGAATGGAAATGCTATTATGGTTTTAAAAGAATTTACATAGTTGAGAACTTGTCGGTTCTTATGAAGTTTCCTTGCCCACGTATTTTGAATTTAATTGGCGTATCGAGTGAGATTTGAAAAGTTCTAGGGTTTAATAAGTTTGTATCGTTTTAAATAACTTTGTGTATAAACAATTTTGAAGTTTATAGATTCTTGAGAAAAGTTGATCCCTAGAAAAGAAATTTGGTGCATGAACTTAGTGATTATTGAAAGCGTCTTTTAATAAAATGTTTTGTTGATTTTGAAAGAAGTTCTAGTAAATGTTTGAATAAGGTTTTTAATGTTTTATAGACGTGTGCAAAAAAAAAGTTTGTTGATTCCTGATTGAAAATAAAAAATCCCTAGTTTAATGTTGTGAGGTGAGCGTGTTTTATTAATTATGTTGAATGCGAAATTTCGTGGGCCATGGATTTTTTTTTTTTGACTGACTAAGTTGATGAGTAGCATTTCGTGAAATTTCGAATGTTGAAGAACAAGCGTCTATGAAAGAGTTAAGAATTTCGTGTATGTGAGCTATAGGAATATAGATGGTAAGGTAAGAAATTCCTTTATATAAGTAATGCATTTTGAAATAATTAGAGGTTTGTATGATAAACGATTTGGATATAAACATGATTGTATTTACATAAAATAATCTATTAAAAGAAAGCATTGGTAACGACCACCTAGGTAAGGGAATCACCCCTAATCCGTTGGTGAGGTCGTTGTAAGATGAAAAAGGAAGTGAAGTTAATCGTCAAGGTAAGGAAATCACTCCTATCTTGATGATATGTCTTCACTCGTTGTTACAAAAGTGTAATTAAAATTAAGTAAAATTATGCATGCTAATGATATATAATCGTATGATGTATGCGCAAAAGTGAAATCTTAAAAATGGTTCAAAATTGACAAGAAAGAGTTTCATCATAAAAGATCGAAGATAATAAAGCGTACATCTGATAAAAAGAAACTCCGATGGTTCCAAAACAGAACGTTGACTAACTAAAGTGGTCGAAAGGTCTTTTGAATCTGAGAGCATGCTTTGGCCTAATAGGTGGTATACTCTCGCCGACAAGTCGGTTAACGGTATTCACCCTTCCGGTTACTACATGCCCCAATTCAATCGAAAATTCGAGACTTGGCGAGATTTATGTAAAATCAAGGAGTGGGACTAGTCGACTAGATGCGGGTTTCACCCCTAGCTTGACGAGTTCGTACCCTAAGTGTGGTCGGTACTCGTTGGGTCAAAATTTAATTTCGACACGTTAACGAGGGTCCACTAGAAATTGGATTTGAAATTTGAAATTTGAAATTTCCATTAAGATGTGGATTTCACTCCTAACTTAATGGTGTAATTTCGTGCAACAAAAATGAAATCAAGCGGGATGAGAGTTGTTTACCAAATTGTGGGTTTCACGCCTATTTTGGTAAACTCGTCTCGTCTGTACAATGCGAGTGTTTTCGAGTTTAAGAAAAATCGAGTAAAATGCTTTAGTAAAGGGGAGTATGTTAAAGGAATACGAAAACAAGTGTAAACACATAAGAATGCACATCAAGAACGGTACATAAAGAATAGGACAATAAAACAAGTACCAACACATAGAGAAATATGCTAAGAATACACATAAAGAATCGAACAACGGAACAAGTATTAACACATAATAAAACAAGTATATAGCATGTGAAGTGTTATAACATAAGTGACATATATGTTTGAAAGATAAAAAGAGAATAAATAAAGGCAAATAAGATAGCATACAAGTAGTTTCAAGCAAAACATGAGAATAAAGCTCTAAAACTATAGACTAGGTTAAAGCATTCCTACTTTTCCTAATTCCCTATAGTTATGGCTCTGATACCAATCTGTCACACCCCAACCGATGGCGGAAACATCGGGATGAGACGAACAAATCGCTCAAAAACATCATAACACTATTTGTGACAATATAGATTAAATCAAATTTCATAAATGACTAAATTCAAATACATTGATTCAAATAAAGACAAATTGCAACAAACATGGTTTATTATTAAAATGGGTATCTAGTCCATCCTAACTTGATTCTTCAACATCTTGACTGTCAACCTGCAACATGTATTAAAATAGAGTTTCAATGCAAAAGCAAAGAGCGAGTATACAAGTTTGTTTACATAGAATAATAGAATAAAACTCATATCCAACATGAACATAATAAAATAGTTTCAGCCATGCTAGTTCACGCAGTCCAAGTGATAGCCCAAGTTTCCAATGCGTTAAGTGCCTTTCCCAAAGTTTAACGGGAGGTTATATGTCTCATCCTAACAATACCCCAAAGACTAACGGGGAGGTGCATTACTCCTATAGCGCTACTATTGTTAAGGCGGAACTACACACAGGGATTAAACGTTCACATAGCATAAAAGTCTCAAGTATCACAAGTTTCATGTTTCATGTTTAAATAGATAGAGTAAGTTTCAAATAAGTTTCAAGTGTCACGTGCGTTTAATATAGAATACATGTTGCACCCAAAGTGTTTAAAAGTAAAATGGGTTCGAGTATACTCACAAAATTGCTAAGTCTTCCGATTATCCAAGTGTTGACGAGTGTGCGAGTTTAGGAGGACGGAGCACCGAGGTCACCCTAAATGGGCAAACGATGGTGCATGAGTAAACGGAATTACGACGGTAGATTTGAAGTGAAAACTAAAGTATATCTAGTCGATCGATAAGTATATATATTTTTTTACATATATATATTATATATAGTTTAAGTAATATTCTAAATTAAGTTTATCGAAAAATATTATGGAAGTATCGACAAAATAAATGTTCATTTATATCTATTTCTATAAGAAGTAAGCGAATTGATAGGTTTCGCTTCAAGAGTTTCACACATTTCGTTTTACCGATTTTTACAAAAAAAAACGGGCAGAGTTTCCTCTGTTTTTGGATGATCCCAACAACACAAGTTGTCGATAGATTGTCAAAATTCAATAAGTAATCAATGTTACATATTACAAGTTGTCGATACAATGTATATGTAAACAGTTGTTACATGTTATATAGAGCCGGTTCCGCGACTAAAGCAATAACTAAATCCAAAACAATATAACTAATATTCGCGTCATTAAAACACCGAGGCCCGCGTTTATAAAATATCGTTAACATAAAGAATATGACGAACTTCAAGACGTTAGAATTTACCGAACATCGCATCTGACCGATTTGACTGTTTGACCAGGTTTGACCAGTCAACATGTTGTGTTGACTGTTGTTGACCACGGTTGACCCGACAAAACCCGAACCAAATCTGAAACGAACCCGGATTAAAATGGACCGAATGAAAACCGAATAAATCGAAATGAACCGAACAGAAACTTGAATCTGACCTGATAGTCTGATTGGAGTGAACACTAAACTCAAACTCGAACCGAAAACCCCATCTGAGCCAACTCCACTGCCGACGCCGGCTACTGTCGCGCGCATCGGCTTTGTTGTTTGTTGTAGACCCGAGCCAAAACAACCCAAAACTCAAACCAATCAAACCCGAACCTATGACCTGTGGAACCGAGACCCGCAACAATCGAAGCCGGAACAATCTGACCCGGAATCAAAGAAAAAGAACAAAAAAAAAATGAAAGATCAGTGAACTTACCGGAGAAGAAGACTCGACGATGTATCTGTTCGGAGCTCGAAACTGCCTCCTTCGATGCTCCGAGAGAAACCGACACCAATGGCGGACTCGGAAGGTCTAATTTAGGGGGTACGCCCCACGTCCGTCGTGAGAATGCGACTGCTGCTGTTGTTTGTGCGCCGCCACCACTGCGGTGGTGGTCGGCCGTTTGTGCAGAGCGAGGGAGAGGAGAACGAGAGTGGTAGAGGTCCGAGGGAGTGTGCGTGCTTGTCGCCGACAGTAATGACGACCGGAGGGGGGATCGAGAGGTAGGAGAGCGTATTTGGGGTCTGGTGTGGGAATGTGGCTGCGTACAAGAAAAGAGTTAGGGTTAGGTTTAATTATACTTTCAATTATTTACACAGATAGCCCCTCAATTTAAGAGTTAACTAATAAGCTAACTTAACTTGGTTTATTTTGATTTCCTATAACTAACTAGGTTATCTAAATAACCTTTAAGTTAATTAAATTAATTAATTACTTACTATATTGAATTATATTTTTTTTTGACAAATAAATAATTAGTTACACAGATAATAACCATATAAAAATCTTTCGACGGTTATTTAATTCGCGAAGAATTTCTGTGGTTTCAAAGGTTGGGATTCGCATTTCAAAGCGGGTCGGATTTCGGGAATGCATTTTGACAGATGTTACACGTATGTTGGGCAGAAATAGGAGAAAGTCAATTATCAGGTCCAGAGATTGTACAAGAAACCACAGACAAGATAACTCAAATCAAGGAAAGGTTGAAAACAGCCAGAGATGGCCAGAAAAGCTATGCAGACAATCGCCGCAAACCCTTAGAATTCCAGATAGGAGACAAAGTACTATTGAAAGTATCTCCTTGGAAAGGAGTAGTACGATTCGGTAAGAAAGGAAAATTGAGTCCAAGATATGTTGGACCATTCCCAGTGATCCAACGAATAGGACCAGTAGCTTATCGCTTACAACTACCAGAAGAACTAACTGGAGTACATGATGTATTTCATGTATCCAATCTTAAGAAATGTTTATCAAACAAATCCCTGGTAGTACCTCTTCAAGACGTAGAGGTAAATGAAAAGCTGAAATTCATAGAAAAACCCTTACAAATAGAAGATCGAAAAGTCAAGTTTCTCAAACACAAGCGACTAGTACTGGTGAAAGTCAAATGGAATTCAAAGAGAGGACCAGAGTATACTTGGGAACTGGAGTCAGAAATGAAGCGGAAATACCCTCATCTATTTCAGTAAATCTCGAGGACGAGATTTTTCTTAAGGTGGGGAGGATGTAACAATTCTCATTAAAATCCATAATTAGGATGATAATTAGATAATAAGGAAACCCTAATTGAGACACCCAAATAATTCTGCACTAACCCTAAAATTTTCAGAACAATCAGAATCAGGATCAGGGCCCCTAAAACTCAAGAGGGGGTAAACCCTAGTGATAATTATCCTTATGTCTCGTTGTACAGATTGAATTTCGAATTTAGAGTGAGTCATGCAAGCTAGTCCCGAACCCAGCTAGTCTATGTAATTAGACTGCACCCTTTACGGACCGTAAAGGGAAAAGCCATACGGTCCGTAAGCCTGTCCAAAAATCAGTATAAATAGCAGACATTGGGACTTGCTTTCTGTTGTTCATTCGAAGAAGAAATTCGTTGTGTAGAGTACGTTATAAGCAGAAACAGTCCAAAACACACACTAGTATCGAAGTGCTGCCGCAAAACAGGGTAATAACTCGATCGCTATTACGATTCATTTTCAGACTGATCAATATATCCAATGGATGTTTAAGTGCCGCCCACATCGGGTTATACTTTGTCGTTCGTCGTTAAATCGATGAATGTTTAAGTATTGCACTTTGTCGTTCGTTGTGAGAATTTGATCTCGTGAGTTATCGTAACTGCTGTATTGATCACTAACCCGGTTTTGTGTGCATTATTATTAAATTAGGTTAACAAGGCTAAATCATATTCTGCCTGTGTTAAATCTGCAATGTGAGTCATTCTCTTTTTATCAAATGTTTTACAATACTCCAAATTATTTTCAGAATTATAACTTACAGTGATTAAGTTTATGTAATCACCAAATTACAGCCAGTATGTGGGGTATTGTGCACATTACTACTGTCTTAATCACATTAGGTGGGCGAACCTAAATTTAAGTGATATACGTCATTCATTGGGGCAGCCAATGGTGATATGACCACAGTCACAGATCCGGTCGAGTGACAAATACTGTGGGTAGTTGGTAGATATCTGAAACATATGTAAAAACTCTTAATACTGTAAATTATAATAAATGTGTCGTTTTCAGTAAATAGAATGATTCACTCAGTATTTCCCGCTGACAAAACCTTTTTCAAACATGTTTCAGGTGATCTATTGTAATTCAGGAAAAGTGCTGGGAAGCAGTGCAGGCTTAAAATAGTGGCTCATTATAAAATAAGGAATTCTGTTTTGTAAAAATAAAGATTTCTCAGTAAAACCAAGTTATTATAAATTACCGGGGTTTTATCCCGAGTTGTGAAATAAAATAATCGGGAAAAGTTTTTAGTTTTAAAACGATCCTGACGATACAATTTCCGCTGCTAAAATCACATAATTAAATATCACGGGATTTCTGTCCCGCGGTTCCTGAAACGGGTCAAACCGGGTCGGGGGCCGTGACAGGTTAAAACACTTTCAACGGGGCAGAGCTTCATGAAATTAGGGTATTATTTTCGTTCAGAATATTGAGAGAAAGAAAGAGATTTGAGCGATTTCAAATTGCTGAACGAATGCTCTATTTATAGCAATTTCTGACTCTCACGCGCCCCGCGACAGCCTCAGGCTACTCTTCTCGCGGCCCGCGAGACCCTCTATCTAGGGCTTAGGTGTGACTAGTCACCGGTGTAGGTGTGACACATGGACGACACGTGTCCCAAGGCGTGTCCAGAAAGGTACAAGCCTCTCGCGCCTCGCGAAAGGTTTTCTTAGCGAGTTCGGTTTTTTGATTACAGAGTGTTTTAGGACATTTTTTAGGGTTGTTATATTAGGTGTTTGTACATTGTGCTTGAGTGGTTTTTCGCGCTTTGGGCTGTTGTATTGTAAGCTTTGTGGTTTGTTTATTATTTTTTTTTTGGGGGAGGGGGTGGCGATGGGCACTTGTATATACACTGCCACACATAAATTTGGGGGAGTTTCCCTCTTTTCTTATATCCTTGACCTCTCTATATCAACTGAGCATATGGTACTCTCTCTTTTTCTCTCTCTCTAGAATCTTGTTGATGACTTTGTGTCAGATGTTGTTTGCCGCCGAACGTAATCAGGTATTAGTTGATTCTTTGTATCAGCGTTGGTTCTTTTTTTTGTTTTCCAGAACCCTAGATTCCTTGAACACGGGTTTATATATGAAATTTTGAGCTCCAGACTTTTCTTATGTTTATGTTTGTTTTGGTATGATCGTGTTTACTTCCGAGATGCAAAGGCGATGATCCTTTGGTGGGCTTTGTTGTCCTAATGCAGAGCCAATGATATGTGTTTTGAGGCATGTATATTGTTTGTTAAGTTAAAACCTTTAACCGGGTTTTCGGGTTTGTGTTGGTTATGTGGCTGTCCATTGGTAGAATTGGAGAACTTTCTCCGAATGTAAGGGCGATGATGTGTGCTTGAGCCTTATTGATCATGAATTATGCTATTAACCTTTCATTGGGTTTTTGGGTATGTGTTGGTTATGCGGTTGACCATTGCTGAATTGGAGACCTTTTCTCCGAATGTAAGGTGATGATGTGTGCTTGAGCTCTATAGATTATGAATTGTGATGTTAACCTTTAATCAGTTTTTGGGTATATGTTGGTTATGCGACTAGCCATTGATTGAATCGGGGACCTTTCTCTAAATGTAAGGACGATGATGTGTACTTAAGCCTTATTCTGGTGAATTCTAATGGATATGTGGTTGTTGTGGACTTAAACATCGCCTGCATATGAGTTTGATCTCAGAATGCAGAGTTGATGATATATATTTGAACCTCGTTTTGATACGTTTGCAAGCAACCTTTAATTAGTTTTGGATTATTCTAGTTGTTATGTACCTAAACTTGTTTTTTGTGTTGCATATCTTTTGAACTGGATTTGTTGGTGACTGTAAACCTTAGGTGAGCCATTGGTCTGCTATATTACAGGGAATTAGAGTCAGCTCAATTAATATTAGGCGATGATGATTACGTTCTTTATTTTAGGCATTTGAGATGGCTTAGAACAAGCAACCACACCTATTTTAATTTGAGCCTATGGTCATTTGTAACCAATGATGGTTGATACTTGATATCACATTTTCGACTTTTATAACAAGTAACTTTAGTTAGGCTACACTTGTACATGTTTTTATGCTCATATAATATCAAATACCAACTATTGTGGGTTTGCTTTGTTACTGACTTATACATTAGTGTTGTTTTTGTGCAATAGGTTATTGTACCTTATGCAGAATTGTTGGTTGGTATCGTGTCAGTATGGCACACATATTGGGTTAGTTGGTTGCTTATTGCGTTATTGCCTGCCCAACTGGCGACGTATTTCAGATTCGCAAAATACAAACGTACGGTATGTTAGATGTACATAACGAGGTGGGTGCTAGAGTTAATTCAATCATGGTAAACATATTGCCTATTATATTTGTATCACATGCATTTTATTATGTTTAGACATAATTGTTTATTGATTTTGTAGGTTACCAAGCACACGCAATTCCAGGACAGTTATTGGCTTTTTGTTGTATCAACTAATGGGCGTGAAGAAGAAACATCGGCAACATCCTCCCATGAATGGGGCATTAGCCGGGAATCAAGTGTGCACCTGCAACCATATAGAACCAGGGGTTGAAAAAAGAGGCTAGCCCATCACCGAGAGAGGGTGGTCTTGGTAGTACACAAAAAATTTGGTTGGGGTTCTTACATTTTTCTTAGAATATTAGGCTTATCGTTTTGAAACTCTTTTCTATATTATGAAGTGTGGAAATTGAGAACAAACGATTAGAATAGCTTTCATTGTGGAAGAATTGTGTGAAGTTTTTATGTAACAATCGGGTTTTCAATGTATGTCGAGAATTGAGTTTCGGACATAAATGGTTGGTATACATGATGCGTGTAGCGCATTACGTGCGGGCATCATACTAGTTTCTTTTAATTAATATAGATGTAATTACTTAAGCTCAGTTTTAATCTAGAACGCACATAGTTATTTTAATTAAGGCTAATATATATAGGATTAGGTTCAAAAGTGAACACTAGTGCATTTGCGAACTGTGCGAACTAATCCTGGCCATACACGTGTGTAAATCAATGGCCAGGATTTGATGATGAAATACACTAGTGTATTTTACGATTTGATGATGAAATCCTAGCCATACACGTGTGTAAATCAATGACCAGGATTTGTTCACTTAGTTCGCAAATACACTAGTGTTCACTCTAGAACCTTACCCAATATATATATGATTAAATATAGAGTAATGTTATTGTATAAATAATCTACTAAACGTGAAAAGAGAAGGAAGTTTTTTTTTTTTTTGAAATTTTTATCTCCCATCTAGTCAAACATATTATTTAGTTCAAAAAAGAATCATATAAACACACCTGTAGAGTAATTATTAAAAAAAATTGCAACTAAAGATCATACTTATCATATCTTGGAATTTATTTAGCATACCATAACTTTTATTAGGTTATAGGGTGTGGTCATGACCCTTATGATCACTATGACCCTCCACGTCAGTGCCATGTCACCCACCTCTAATCCACAATCCAAAACCACTACCCTAAGGGTGTGGTCATGACCCAAACCACTACCCCCTTATTTATTTTAATTTATCTTTGTCTAAATAAAAAGGAAATAATTACTTGAAAAATGGAAAGGAGGGTCATGGTTGCCATGGTTTAATCCATGCAAACCATGGTGGATTAGGGAAGAGGGTGGTATAGTGATGTGCTTAAAATACAACATATAAATTATATCAAATATGGCGTAAAATGAACCCCTTTTCAGTACTAATGTTGGAAAAAGCTCGTTTCTTTGTTCCTTTTTAATTAACAGGGTCAAAAGAGCTTAAATGCACGAAAGGAGCAAAATAACGGCAAAAACCAACATAAAATACAATGAAGGAGGATTGACACAACTCGCCAAGCCCCCATCCACATCCAAACCAAGGAAATAATAAGATCGGAAGCTTTGGCACGGGGGCGTGCCTAGTGAGAATTCTCTGTAGAAGAAAAAGATAACAACAAAAGACAAATCCAAAGCTCAACACGGGGTCGTTGTCAACTCTGGGATTCGCAGAATCTGAGATAGTACAACAAGTACATTGGCCACGGGCTGTGCCGTTGACATACGGGGCCATGTTAGTACAAAGTATGACACTGCAGTTAATGAAGAGGAGAGAGACTGAAGGCCACGGGGTCGTGCCAAGCGGGCACGAGCCGTGTTGGACGTCTGATTTTCAGCTATAAATAGGGGTGCTTGGTTTCATTCCAATCCATCCCAAACCATTTCTCTCACACTTGCCACCACTCCACAACCACTACAACACCATCATCCACCACCATCATCCATCTTCCATCATTTACAGTATGTAGTAGTCTCGGGATCCAAGATCGATCGTAAGAGTTCTTTTCAAACAAAGGCCATGCTTGGCCAAACTCCTATATCACTTGTTGAAGAAAAATCTTTTATATATTTCTTTTTTATTTCCAATCTTTGGCTCATTTTTAATTGGGTATGTATTAATGACTTTAATAACTAGTTTTTTATATTGAAGGCGAATTTATCTAACCATTCTTCATATGTTGTTGATTCACATATTCGTGTCTTTACGGTCTATATAAAGCGCGTTAACTACTTGGAAGGGGGTTAGAATGGTGGTTGGGTAATTCTATGGCTCGTTTAGTGTATAGATCCTGCGAGAATCTGGTTCAAGCTTAGTACTGCTCTATGGATTGGCTAGGAATGACTGGCCCGACTGAGAGTAAGAAACCGCTTGAATCCCTTATCTATAAACTACTATTGAAACTTTAAACCAACCTTGCGAGGACTGTATCCCTGCTTATTCAGACCAAAGGGTTGAGGGTAACGCTGCCTGGAAGGGGGCCTACCACTTTTCGCATTAATAACTTACTTAATTATCTTTCAATAATCCGACCTTGCGGGATTGTATCCCTGCTGACTCAGACCAATAGGTTAAGGGTAACGCTGCCTGGAAGAGGGCCTACTATTATAACTTAAAGATAATATCTTAAAATGCCTAAAGTACGGAAATCATTAAAAGGATACGTAAAAGAGGAGATGGAACCAAGTGATTCCTTCTTGTCTATTTGTTTTTCCTTATATTTTATTTTTGCCTTTTAAGTTTATCTTTTTATAGCTTTAAAACTTTTTTATCAAAGTTTTATTAGATTAGACATTAACGATAAGCCGGTATTAAAAGCTATTGTGTCCTTGGATGACCTCGATATCTTGCCATCACTATATTACATCCGCGATGGGTGCACCTTGCCCTAACATGTATTGAGTGATAGTAGTATATCGTGTTTTATAAATTTAAAACTTGAATTTACAAGTAAAGAGAGCTAAAATATATCTTAAAAATATAACCACCGCCGCACACGTCATATAGCCTTCCATTCATATTCCTAGATGACGAATTATACCCAACCAAGACCCCATACCCTTTTCACTTAAGAATCTTGACACCGATCTTGATGGTAATGAACTTAGTATTCATTTTGTTTTTATTGTTGATCTTAAAACCAAAAACCCACTACAAATATCTACATTATTTCCAAAATGAATCCATCACATTCCTTGAGATTCAATACTATAGGTGGAGAAATTGGTAATAACATGTTCATTTAAAATGTTATGTTCTATTTAAAGAAATTAACACCACACCATATCCCTCAACTTGTGAAGAATCGAACTTTTCACTAAATCATGAATAAGTGGTCACTGGAAGAGGAGTTTGTAAGGTAAATGAAGTTGAGGTGCTTAGGGCTAAAAGAATACACAAAATCTCATGAGAAATAAGAAATTGAAGCAGTCTTTATTCATCGAAATCCACCTTTAATACAATAACATTTATGCAAAATAATAAAGTTGGTGTAACACCACAATCCAATGATCCATCATGGTTGACGTGTTACTATAATAGAAATCATAATCACATCAAACGTCCCTAAATATTAATAAAACCAAAGGTTCAATACCCAAATAGAAATCTAAACAAAGTACTAACGCTATTCATCCCATTACTTTCACAAAGAAAACAAAAGATAACCCGTGTCAATTGCTCAGTAAGGGGATAAACAATAAAAAAAATACGAGCAAGTTAATGAAGTACAAGATATATTAACAGATGTCAAATATAATAACTGAAAATGTAAAAGTTGGGAAGAGAGGTTCAAAGACATGAAAATACCGAGGACAAAGAGCTTTTTTTAACACCAATTGTTAAATTTTCTAGGATAAATACACCTGTAACATGTACCCTACATGATTTAACGTTCAACCTCTAATCTTTCAGTTGTGGAGCATGGACACCAGGATATCCCATGTGAGGAGAAATAGATACAAGAAAAAAAAAAGAGTTAAAAAAATAAAAATATAAAACAGTTTTTGTTGCTTAATAAAATAAAATTAAGATTTAAAATGAAGCCCAACAGTTCAGAACAGCCCAAATGCCAATGGGAGGCCGAAAGAAAATTGATACTAGAAATTAAGTTTTTAATTCACAACAGCCCAAATGCCAATGGTTTTTAATTCACAACAGCCCAAATGCCAATGGGAGGCCGAAAAATTTGATTACTAGAAATCAAGTTTTTAATGATTAACTAGTTGTTTCCATGCGCGCGCGTTGCGGCGCGCTAAACCAAATCGTTCTATAAGAATGACAAAACATGTCAAATAACAAAAAGTAGCTCGAATTAAAACGTAACGTATTTTCGGTACCGGTTCGGCACCGGTGTTCACCGATTTTTACCCTCAAATACCGGTGTTGTACCAGTACCAACCGGTACCGAACCGTACCGTACCAGGTATATTCGGTACCGATACATACTTTTGGGGATTTCGGTAACGGTATTTTCGGTACCGATTGGTACCGAGCTCATAAAATCCTGTAACAACGTAGCAATACAAGTAATTGCACAGTTTAGATTACCTTTTATACACACAGTAAGTAAACTGACTGACATCATTCTTCAAACGATTCAAGATAAACGATGCGTAACCAGTCATATCCGGCATCGTGGAGTGCATTAAAAAGGGAGCAATTGGACGATTGGATGCTGGGCTAGGTGTTTCTTGGAATGCCCACGGATTTTTCGGGACAAAACCTCGATTATGAGGATTCATTTTTTCGTATTGTGGTTGGATGAGAATTTTTTTTTTAAAATAAGATAGAGATCATTATAGAAGAGGTGGAGTAGTTGTGGTAAAAAATGAATAGAAGTGTGAGTATTTATAGTGAATTGATATTTTTTTAAACACATAGCCGTTGGCCAACGGCTAGCCCAAACGGCTACTTGTCTTGGCCAATGAGATCCCACCATGTCATCTTGATAGCCCAGCGCAACGCCCGGGCTGAAACCCCCACCCAAGAGGCTACGCCGAAACCCAAACCCACCCGGGGTGGTGATTTGGGCGTTTGTACCCAACCCACGCCACAACCCACGCCCCATAGCCCATATTCTAATATTTCCTAGATCTTTTTTTTAACACATAGCCGTTGACCAACGGCTAGCCCAAACGGCTACTTGTCTTGGCCAATGAGATCCCGCCATGTCATCTTGATAGCCCCGCCCAACGCCCGGGCTAAAACCCCCGCCCAAGAGGCCACGCCGAAACCCAAGCCCACCCGGGGTGGTGATTTGGACGTTTATACCCAACCCACGCCACAACCCCCGCCCCATACCCTATATTCTAATAATTCTTAAATCTTTTTTAACACATAGCCGTTGGCCAACGGCTAGCCCAAACGGCTACTTGTCTTGGCCAATGAGATCCCGCCATGTCATCTTGATAGCCCCGCCCAACGCCCGGGCTGAAACCCCCGCCCAAGGGGCCACGCCGAAACCCAAGCCCACCCGGGGTGGTGACTTGGGCATTTGTACCCAACCCACGCCACAACCTACGCCCCATATCCCATATTATAATATTTACTAGATCTTTTTTTAACACATAGCCGTTGGCCAACGGCTAGCCCAAACAGCTACTTGTCTTGTCTTGGCCAATGAGATCCCGTCATGTCATCTTGATAGCCCCGCCCATCGCCCTGGCTGAAACCCCTGCCCAAGGGGCTACGCCGAAACCCAAGCCCACCCGGGATGGTGACTTGGACGTTTGTACTCAACCCACGTTACAACCCCGCCCCATTATTGAATATATTTTTAATTAATTGAATATACTAATAAAAAATAAACTCAAAATTACTGTTCATTGAGTTTATGTTTTATTAGTATATAATATAATGCAATAACTTCAGTTTGAAAGAAAAAAAGGTAAGATTATATATTTTGAAAGAAAAAAGAAGTAAGAGTATATGTAGCTTTATATGATATCGTCCCTTGCTTTTATTATTATTACTAGGTTAGAACCCCGTGTATTACACGGGTTGAATAAATGTAATTTTATATACTAAATAAAAAAAACATTATATTTTTAAAAACCTCATTTATTACACGTGTTGATTAAATATAATTTTATATATTAAATAATAAAAAAATTATATCTTTAAGAAACTCGTTCATTGTGCGAGTTGAATAAATGTAATTATATATACCACACAATAAAAAGTTATATTTTTAAAAAATCATGTGTATTCATGGGTGGAAGAAATATAATTTGTATACTAAATAATAAAAGAAATTATATTTTAAAAAACTATGTGTATTGTACGGGTTGAATAAATGTAATTTTATATAGCAAATAATAAAAAATAATATATCTTTAAAAACCCTGTGTATTACACGTGTTTATCTATTGTTAAAAAAATATTTAAAATTATATCTTTATGAACCTCGTTTGTTGTGCGGGTTGAACAAATGTAAATTTATACACCAAACAATAAAAAAATTATATTTAAAAAAAACCTTGTGTATTCGCAGGTTGAAGAAATGTAATTATATACTAAATAATAAAAAATTATATTTTAAAAAAACTCCGTTTATTGTACGGGTTTAGTAAATCTAATTTTATATAGCAAATAATAAAAAAAGTGTTATATCTTTAAAAACCATGTGTATTACACGGGTTTATCTATTGTTAAAAAAATCTTTCTAAATCAAAATGTATTTTTTTATTATTTTTTAAATTAGGTTAATACTATTTTAATTTTTTTGTTTGATTAATAAGTTGTTTAATATAATTCCTAATAATTAACAATAATAACATTAACAATAAATAATATGCATGTTTATCTACTATTAAGTGAAACAATCCTTTTTAGTTTAGATAAGACTTTACGATTTGAAGTTAAGTTTATGTCAATAATTTAGGGTTGATAAGATTTATATTAATTTAATTAATATTTAATAATTTAAATTAAATAATAATTATCTAAAATTAAGGATGGTCTACAATAATAACAAGTGTCCCAAAGTTGGTTTCTTTTATTATATAGTATAGATTATTATTATTGTTGTTATCATCATCATTATTATTATCACTATTATTATTATTATTATTATTATTATTATTATTATTATTATTATTATTATTATTATTATTATTATTATTATTATTATTATTATTATTATTAAATTCTAGGTATAGTACTTTAGTTAAAACCTAATTTTCAATTTTAGAAAACACCGCTCTATTAATGCAAATGAAAATATAACGAAGGTAATAAATGATATGGATAAAAGACTCAAAAGTTTTTAAATTCAGAAAAAACAACTCTAATACTAAGGGATTTCACGAGTCGATTTAAGGTCACCTAGGCCTCGAGGTCAAAAATAGACAAGCAAGCGCGAATGAGCTCGACATATTCTAATGAGCTGAAAAATTAAGCTTGAACTTGGTTTGTTTAGAAATCTAGCGCATATAGGGAAAAAAGTTTGAGCTTGAAAACAAACACAAAGCAAAAATGGAAGTAGACCTATTTCAATAGTGTTTTTAAAAATAATGTACAGGACTTTGAATACCCATTACATTATTACGTTATTTTGAATACTCAGTACTCCTTACGTGATTTTGAATACCGGGTACATGACTACGTGATTTTTAATACTCATTACGTGATTACACATTCAATATAAATCATTACGCTTCAATGTAAATTCATTACGTGATTAGACTTCAATATGGTTTGTTATAACTAATGTTAATGCAATTATGCTTATAACGTTATTACACATTCAATAATAAGAACTTGACTTTTTATTCTTTATTACGTGGTTAAATCTCTAATATACGACATTATGTTCTTATTATAGGTAGGTTTGGCTAATGTTTTGTATATAATTTATCCTTAATACGTGATTATACCTGAAATATTAGATACTCCATATGAAATATTATGTATTATATGTTTTGTTTATACATAATTACGTAATCACTAAGTAGGGTTTCACATAAATACTATAATGAAATCACGTAATCATGAAATAGGTATTTAAAATCATGTAGTCATATAATAATACATAGTCAACTATTTTTACGTAATCACTTAGTGGGTTTCACACAAAATACTATAATGAAATCAAGTAATCACGTAATGGGTATTCAAAATCAGGTAGTCACTTACTGGGTATTCAAAATCATGTAATCATGTAATGGGTATTCAAAATCCTGCAATTTTTTTAAGAAAAATATAGTAATAGGCTGCTCGAATTAAAGAGAATGAAATGTTCTTTAATATGGTGTAATTTTTAGAAAAACATATTAACATATGAAAACGTTATAGCCATTTGAAAATCAATGGGGAGTGAGTTTATGAGTCAATAAAATTGGATTTTCCTATTTTACTATTTCCCTACTTGTTCCTTTGTTTTTAGTTATATGAATTCTATATTTCGGGACCACCTAATCTCAACTACTGATCTTGCAAATCAAAGGCCGAAGTTCTTTCCTACACTTCGTATATTTCTTTCCTCTAGTACAATAATCTTCCTTAAAAAAATAATATCAAAACAATAGATAATCGGATCCTATAAAATTTCACTCATAAATTTTTTTAGTCTATCACTCTATATAGTTATAGAATCTCGTACCGTATAAAGTTAATTTTTTAGTAACTATAGATATATTTTTTTAATAACTATAGATATATTAGCAAGTTGACATTTTATAGAATCTCGTACGGTATAGCTATAAACTTAATTTTTTAAGAGTTAATTGCCCAGATAGTCCTTGTGGTTTCACGTTTTTCACGTTGAGTCTTCACCTTTTGGAAATAGCAGGTATGCTCCCTATGGTTTGTTATTTTGTTACTCAGATAGTCTCCTGAGTAAATATAAGTTAATTTGGTTAGTTAAGTTGGTGTGAAATTACTACATGGTCCTTACTAAACATAAAATATGATTTATTATTTAAAATAAATATATAACCATCGGTTTCTCTCTTTCTCTCTCTCACAACAACCATCATCAATCATCATCTTCAAACAACAACCTTCATCAATCATCATCTTCAAATAACAACAATCAGAGTTATCCCCTTCCACCCATCTTAATCTCATCTAATCTTTAACCCTAGCTACCCTTACACCTTTAGATTCTAGAGAGAGAAAAATTCCATAGAGAGAGAGAGAGCCACAAGATGATGTTGGTGGTGGTTGTTCTTGAATCTGAGCAAAGGGGAGGCGGCGGAGTTAGGGGCAGCGACGACAGTGTTTATGGTGGTGACAGTGGTGTTAGGGTGGTGGATGAGTTGATGTTGGTGGTGTTCTTGAATCAGAGATTTAGGTGAGTTAATGTTTGGTGTTGTTCTTAAATCTGAGATTTAGATTGAAGTTAGATGAGATGATGTTGGTGGATGAGATGATTTAGGTTGATTTAAGTTCTTCAATTTTTGGTGGTTGTATAGATCTGAAACAAATGATGAGATGATGTTGGTGGTGGTTATGAAGATGGTGTTTAAGATCGAATTTATGATGATCATGTTCCAGAATTTATTTTCTTTATTTTGAAGATCTCATGTTCATATTTTCCATTGCACGTGTTCATTGTTTGAAAATGTTCATATTGTTCATTTGAATTTGAAGATGTTAATATTTTTTTCAAGATGTTTATGTTCATTTGATTAATATATATATTTCTTTTAGAGTTAATTGCCATTTTCGCCCCTGAGGTTTGGGCACATTTGCCATTTTCGTCCAAAATGACAGTTTGGTATTATTTAGCCCCCCACGTTTGTCACTTTTTGCCATTTTCATCCAAATGCTTAACCTATTTACCCAAATACCCAACCAGGTTACTTTTTACCCAATTTAGGGTATTTTTGAAATTTGAAAATGATAAGGGGTAAATTGTAAAGTGGCCAATGCATACATACCCTTAAGTCCCTTTTCTCTTACTAACGCCGCCCAAGCATGCCCTTTCCCCTCTGTTCTCCGGTCCGATCACCGGAGAATACTCCCCGGCCTGCGGCGGGATTTCCGGTGACGCATACAGCCCTTCCTCCGACCATCATACACCCACTTAAACCTCCTTTTACCCTATAACAAATCCCCTACTCACAGACCAGAAACGAAGATTCACGGCGGCAGTGACGGCGTCGGGTTGTTCCGAGCATGAGAGAAAGAGAGTCTGAGGTGAAGAAGGAGGGCCGTCTACGGTGGTGGCGGCGGCTGTGTCATCTCCGGAGTTGCAGGTTGTGCCGTCGTTGTTCAGATCTAGAGTGAGAGATGGGGCCACCGCATACAGATTTGAAGCCGTCGTTGTTCAGATCTAGAGAGAGAGATGGGCCGGAGTTGCAGGTTGTGCCGTCGTTGTCGGAGTTGCAGGTTGTGCAGGTTGTGCCGTCGTTGCCGGAGATGGTGCAGAGGAGGAGGTTGTCGGATTTGCAGATGATGAAGATGGTGCAGATTATGAAGGGATTTTCTGGTGTTTCGGAATTTGTTCTTGATTTGGGATTTTCTGGGTTTTAGATGTTCTTGAAGATGATGTTCTTGATTTTCTGGGTTTTGATGATGATGTTTGAAGATGAACGATGTTCTGGGTTTTGATGATGATGTTCTTGAAGATGATCTTGATTTCTGGGTTTTGATGAACATCATAGCAAATAATCTGTAATACTTCTTACAAATGAAAATATTTATATTTCATTTGTTACAGACTATTTGAAAATATTTATATTTCATTTGTTATATATTTAAATTGGATGAAAATGATCTTGATTTATGGGTTTTGATGATCATATTTATATTTCATTTGTTACAGATCATTTGTTACGGTATAATCTGTAATACTTCTTGAAGATGATCTTGATTTATGGGTTTTGATGATCATATTTAAATTTCATTTGTTACATATTATTTACAAGTTACCCCCTTACCATTAACAAATTTCAAAAAATATCCCATCTGACGGTATAAACTAACTAGGTTAGGCATTTGGATGAAAATGGCAAAAAGTGACAAACGTGGGGGGCTAAATAATACCAAACTGTCATTTTGGACGAAAATGGCAAATGTGCCAAAACCTTAGGGGCGAAAATGGCAATTAACTCTTTCTTTTAAATAATAAATCAGATTTTTATGTTTAGTAAGGACAATTTAGTAATTTCACACCAACTTAACTGACCGAACTAACTGACATTTACTCAGGGGACTATCCGAGTAACAAAATAACAAACCATATGGAGCATACACGCTATTTCCAAAAGGTGAGAACTAAACGTGAAAAAAAAAAATAAAACCACAGGGACTATCCGGGCAATTAACTCTTTTTTAATAACTATAGATATATTAGCATGTTGACATATTTGAAAAGAGATTAGTTTTGTGATTTTATCAAACTATAAGGATGTAATTGTCAAAATAGTTTCGTATTAGCTGGCGCCGCTAAAAGAGCAACTTTAAACGTCTAAACGTGGGGAGATGATGGTTGTCTTATGTAACGTCTATCTTTACATCACATGTAGTCTTAGCAATATTCTTAACAAGAAGAGACTCGATGCTAAATTAAAAGTAAAACATTCAGATATTTAATTTTATGTGTACCTACAGGTTAAACAACAATCTAAAAACCTATTGTTGCTAACATATCAATGTTTATCTAAACAATAATCAAAGAACCTGTTACTGCTAAGTGGAGAGTTCAAATGAGAAGAATTAAAAATTAAGAATAAAAAGAATAAAGGATACAAAGGTAATTTGAACAAATCATTTAATGAGTCTATTATTTATTTTTGTTATTCAAATTAATGAACTATAATCATTTAATGAGCCTATCTTATAAAATAGTTGTGCACCTTACACAATAAAAATAATCCTACACATGATCTTACCACCATTAAAACAATATTTTGGTGTATGATACAAAATGTGTAGGACTCAAACACTTTTAAATAATTTTGCGACTCATAATAAAATATGTGTAGGACACAAAATTTTTAAATAATTTTGTCACTTCTAATAAAATTTGTGTAGGAGTCAATACATTAATGATGGTGAAGGAGAACTTTATGGTTGCATTAATAAGAATTGAGTAACTCTTTAAAATATTTATTAATATTCTACATTAAAATGTTTATACTACCCTTAGTAATTAAAGCATTAATTAAAAATTGACAAAAATGATATTTTGATTCATAACCATTAATAAAAAAATATATGGTCTAGATTAATTCATTTTTTATTCTTTTAAAAAGATTCTTCTCAAATGAACCTCTATATCAATGTTTATCTACATACTTTTATTTTATGAAATAAGATATTGATTGTTTAGTAATTTATACCATAAACTTAGAAATTAGTGCCATATCCATATTTGGTTTATGGTTTATAAGTTATGAATGATAGTAATATATAATATGTAGATTAGATTGTGAAAGGTTTTACATGACATGTTAACATGTTTTATATTATAACATGTAATAAAATGTTTATATATTGATTTTACACACATTCTAAATTTATAAGTTTTTATAAATAAGATAATAAATAAATTTGTTATATATTTTAAAAAGTATAAGTAATACTTAAAACAAGGTATATGTATATATTAATATGAGCGATTTTTTAAATATTTTTGTTATTTACATTATCACATCATGCTTATTAAACATGAGGGCGTGAATTATATTTATAGTCCAATTATGGGAATACAAGCTTCTAATTTTTTTTTTGAAAGGAGACGATTTATAAATACAAACTTAAACAAGATGCTCAAGACATAGAGTACAGTACGTGAAAGAAAAAAGGAAAACAAAAGTAAAACGAGTTACAAGTTATTGATTCATATTATATTCACGCCATTTTGCCCATTCCGTTTTAATTGCAGTCGCCCTTGAAGAGACCCACAAGAATGAAAGCAATTTAATCTCCCTAATTACTTTGAAGACTTGGTGCACTCTATTTCTGAACAATGTTTCATTACGAGCCAACCATAATGACCAGCAAACAGCCGCCACCACCAAGTAAATCTTCTTCCTTTTGTTGCTTGAAACTCCAAGATTTCTCACAAATTCAAAAAGCTCCACTACGCTTAGTAGGTAACGAGGTAAGGGAACTTTTAACCATAACAAAACTGCCATCCAGACTTGTTGTGCAAAATCGCAGGTTACCAGGAGATGGTCAGCAGATTCGATCCCGTTACTACACATGACGCAGCGATCTGAGGGAATCGAAATTTTGCGCTTGATTAGAGCCTCCCTAGTTGGTATTCGGTTCAAGACAGCCCGTCATAAAAACAATTTACCGTCTTTGGAATCCAATTTATCAACAACAAGTTTTTTTGTTTCTAGCATGCTTGGAATTGTATCGAACTTTTGCTGCAAATCACAGACCTGGAACTCCATTGTTTGACCACCCGATACCCATTTCCATACATCAGGTTTGTCATCTAAAACCTTATCTTCCAGCAACCGCAGAAAATAATAAGATTATGACTACTTTTAAATATATAAATAATAATAATAATAATAAGATATAATTATATAAAGATGCGTTCCAATATTTTTTATAGAAAAATGACACATAAAAATACTTTTAACATGTAATATTATATTTAAAATTGCACTTTTACAATTTTTTTAAAGTTTAACTTATATGGCATATATACTATAAATAATTTCTTATAAATTTATATATCTCGTTACACTAAGATTAGTTTTATAGGCTAAAGATCAAATAAAAATAAACTAAATGTACTAAACATACGAATTAAAGGAAAAGATAAAAAAGCACGGTGTCATTTTTATAATTACGAGTAATTATCAAAATTACTCTTGTAGAGTAATTTTGATCTTTTGTAGAGTAATTTTGTAAAATTACTCTTGTAGGATAATTTTGATCTTTTGTAGAGTAATTTTGTAAATTACTCTGCATCAAAATTACTTTTACAAGTGAATCAAAATTACCCTGCATGTTTATCAAAAAACTGTAGAGTAATTTTGATCTTTTTGTGACAACTGTCAAATTTGCATGCATCCGTACAATTATTAGACAATGATTAATGCTTAATGACTGTGCTGATTTACAAATTATGACATGAATTGCTTTCTGATTAGCATAATATGATTTACAAATTATGACATGAATTGCTTTCTGATTATTATTATTATGCATACATGTGCATCATATATTGCAAATGACATAATGTTACTGCATGCAAACTTTGTTGATTCAAATGATGCACGAAACAAAGGTAGCACAGTTATCAGACAAATCAGAAAAATGTTGACGGAGTTCAGTACATAGACAGGTATGGTACTAAGATACAGAATGGGCCAGAAACCAAGAGTTACACTAGTATAGTGTGTGGGAAAGTAAGGATCACAAAACTGCCTTTCTAGTGATAGTTTAAGTGTCGGAAAGTGTCTAAAACTTACATAAACTGCAGAATTCTGCAGAATTCAGCAGAATTCAGCAAAATTCAGCATTTAAACAACTTAATATCATGTAGAAATAAGGTTAAATGGTCCTGAATGCTTTCCTAAGTGTCGGGAATCAAAACTGTCACAAAAGGTAACATAAAGTACACTAAACTGCATAATTTAGCACCTTAACGAACCAGTAACCAACCGAACAACCGGACACTACCCGAAACACCAAATTTTCACTAGAAGCATTATTTTAACATTGCCAAGCTAGTTATGGTCCCCGAACATCATAACACACTATATAAACATCTAATAACTAAATAACCTAACTAAACACTTAGATTTCAACCATAATCTAACTATAACATTACATTCCAACTCTACACCCCCCCCCACCTACGGCCCTAACATGGTGGCCCCACTTGTGATTTTCTTTGATTATAATAGATCATGTTTTAACTTTACTAAACACATGAACCTTTGGATTATGCAATATTGGGAGATTATAAGTTAGACTTTTAGTTCTTCACTATCATTTCTCATTCCACACAACACACCAAAACTCCTCTCCCTCCCTTCTTCTTGGTTCGGCCGAGATCACCAAGCACCACCACCCTCACCTTCATTCAACTTCCATCCATTCTTTCGATATCCAAAGGTGTAAAAAGCTATACAAAGAAGCTTGGAACTCTTAGAAGCTGAAGGACCTCTCACATAAGCTTTTATCCACTCCATTTTCATCTAGTGATCATCCCTAGCCTTGAGCTAGTAGTAAGATCATTCTACTCTTCATTTTACCTCTTATTTTGGTGATTAAAAGAAGATACAAGTTGTTAATCATGATGAACACTAAGAATCTTGAACTTGAAACTACAACATAAGACTAAATACATAAGAAATCATGATGTTTATGTGTTGTTATGCTTGTTGAGTGTTGATTGCTCGTGTTATTGATGTAGATCATCATGTGATCTTGCTAGATAGTGATTAAAGACATAATCTAGCAAGATGAGAGGATGATTATATTAAGGATCAATACATCATCCTCATGTAAATCATGAACTTGAAAGTATAGTTGTTTTTCTTGTTAAGTGATGATCAAAGTAAACATAAAGTCTTGTAAATCTATGATTTCAAGAATGATTTTTCAAGAAATCAACTTAAAAATACAAAGTTTACTTAATCTTGATTCTTAAAGAAATTAACCATATTTTTAGTGGTTAAACAAGTATAGAAATACTTATGTAACAAGAAAAACTCAAGAAGAAACATTTTTAGAAAAATGATATACAAGTTGTAAAGGACTAATTTCTTTAAAAATGATGTTTTTAATTAAACAATCACACTTTGAAGGGTAACTAGGCTTACTAAATACACTAGTAAGTTACTAAACATTTTTGTAAATTATCAAGTTCATGAGGTAGTAGTTTCTGCTTGATTTTGGCAAATTGGTAAGTGTAGATTGATTTGTTGTTGATTGTGTTGATTTATAAAAGAAACTGATATGCCTTGAAGGCATGGAAACCTCCATTTTTAGGGGAAACTATGGCAAAATTTTTCTAGAAATTAAACACTTAGAAAAATATTTTTAAACAAATATTTGCAAGTATATTTTAAACCATGAATTTTTATATAAAGTTTGCCATAACTTTTGTTACAAAAATTAAAAATATTGGAGGTTGATTTTTGTAAATAAAAGTGACTAAATATGTATTTAGGAAAATATATATTTAGAAGTCACCATGTGTGTGATTATTTGTATACTATGTGTATTAGTTATATTATTTTAGGACTTGAAATAATATAACTCATCAAAATACCAAAATTTACAATCCAAAATATTACCAAAATTCCAAGAGAATGAATATATAAATTATACCCACAATATTGGAGAAACCGAACAAAGGAATATAACTCACAAAAATATTCCAGAAATTTTATTCATAAGTATATTTTGGTAATTAGTATTTTGGACACAAGAGAACCAAAAATATGATTTTTGCAATTATTATTACAAAATATATCATATTTTTGACAAGGAGAAAATATATCATTTTTGGTAGATAAAAATATGTTATTTTGAGGTTTATATGAAAATTTAAGGTATTTTTGCCAAGGGAAAAATTATAAATAATTTTTCTATGTAATATTTTTTAAAATATATATTTCGGGAATATATATTGATGTATTTTTTATTAGAAATATTATTCCGGAAAAGATAATACAGAAATTAACACAATAGAAATACGTATTCTCGTACGTATAAATACACACCGGAATACGCCATCGATACTTGGCAAAAATATACAAGAAGTAGAATACAAGCATAAATACACCCATCCTTGGGAAGGATATACATGTATAAATACGTAAAAAGTAATAAGTTAAAATATTTTTTTTAATTATTATTCCAAAATTTAATAAATATAATTTAAGTTAAAATATTTTTTAATTTAACAAATAATTATATAACTTGGAATAATATTGAAGACACAATGAAACGTAACTCAAAGACACTAATTAATACTAAGTCAAGTCACGACCCGCTCGTCTAATAAACCGTAGTACGTTGTAGGTAGTCGTGTACACCAGAGGAAACTTTGAGTTACAGTCAGATACGAAGAACGCAAAACTGTGAGTTCATGTCCCCCTTTTCTTTTAACTTTTTTCAGTTTTATAACTTCGGAGGTGAAGTACATGTTACAAACTGTTTACAAACGTTTATATGTGGTATGGTTAGCTAAGGAAAGGTACTGCTAGATCATATGAGTGGTGGGTACAACGCTTAACACCATTAATCCTCGTAGTAGGACCGAGGGACATGAGTGATAGATCTTTTTGGGTGTAGCGAGCCCACACCCTTGTGAACCGGGGTTTGGCCCATAAGGTGACTATGTCTTCAAACTGAAGCCCGGTGCAAAATCTGCTAGGTTTGAGCCTTCCTGCATCACGTCACACATATTATTGGCCTTGCAAACCATTAATGATCTGTTCTCCTTGTTGCTTTCATACCAGAGTTTACAAATGCATACATACTTACTTATGATTATTACAAAGTTTATTCGAGCCCACACACTAAACACATGAACTCGCTCAACTTTTGTTGATGTTTTTAAACTACATGTATTTCAGGAAACTAAGTATGGATCTGGCGGGCATTGAAGTTTTCAATTGTTGTTTGGAATAAAAGATGTCATCCAGTGTCAAATGGTTTGGAGTGTGTATCCTATCCTGGATAGGATACATATTTCGAAGCCTAGTTTTCATTAGCGTCTTTTGTGAAGTCCTTATGGAACTTAAAACTTGTTGGTGTTGTATTCTGAACGCGAAGTCTGTGTTTTGGTATTTAAAACAATGTTGCATGTAATGTTTTTAAAACTATCTATGGATGAACATCTTGGTTTTATCATCTAGTTGTTTGTTATGGTTGAATGCAATGATATTAAGCAAGTCACACATAATCACGTTTCTACAAAAGCCAGGGTGTGACAGTTTGGTATCAGAGCTTCGATTGTAGCAAACTAGGATTCTTTCTCGAGTTTAGACTACAATCATTAGGGCTCTCACAAAAATATTTTTACAACATGTTTTCATTGCATACACGAAACGCCCAGATCCAGGGAACAAACATTTTTACAAACGGAAAGACAAGAGACACAATTGCAAGGTTTACATTTGTGGTTTAGTCTGGGATAGACTAGGAAGGATAGAAAGGATTCGTGAGGAATAATGAGGATACATGATTTCATGATACATTGTCTTTGATTGCATATTAAAGGATAGTGGTTAATATTTGTGCATATGTTATGATTGTTCTGTTACAGACATTATGCCTTCTTCCGAGAGCGGACTATCAGATGTTGACGACCCGATGGCTGTAGTCTGAGATGACGAGATTGCACCCGAGCCCGAGATACTTACATCCGACTCTGAGAGCGACCCAGATATGCTATCGGATGACGAGGATGACTTTCAGCCGTTCGCGTTGCCTGACTTTGGAGATGACTTACTGCTTGCTGATGGTATTCCGCACGAGGATCCTTTTCTAATTCCTGTTCTAGTCCATGATCACCTCATCATTGGACATCCTGATGGTGAGCACATCGTGGCTCCGATCCTCGATCCTGTTCCTCTCGTGGTCATTCCGCCTGAGGATTGGCCTTTCAACGATCTGTTTGATGATGACGTTGATTTGTTTGTAGATGTTCCTCCTGTTGAGATATTATTGAGTTATCCTCTGATTCTAGTTTGCACTCTATCTCAGATTCCTTTGAGTCTGTGACGACTTCAGCTTTACGGGCGGTCGAATTACAGCGCAATGCCACTGATTCTGATGATGATACTGCTATGTCTGCTGCACCATCTCCTCCACACGACCCCGAGCTTGATCCTGAGCTACATCTTGATCCTTTTGATCAGCCTGATGTTGCACCTGCTGATCCCGAGCCTATACCAGAGCCTGACCATGTTCCTTTTGGTTTACCAGACGTTGCACCCTTTATTCATGACGTAGTTCCTGCACCTGTTGACTGTAACACCTGCGTCCTTGGACTTTTAGATATTGTCAATTTTAGTCCCTGAACTATGTAGTCATTAATACTTTTAAATACTTGGAATGTCTAATTCTAGATACGTGGAATGTCTAAATCTAAATACTTGGAATGTCTAATTCTAGACACTCCTAAATGTCTAATTCTTGATACTTTGGTGCTTGACTCTTGAGGCTCGTGAAACTTGAGACTTGGTTGAACGAGGGACTGGAATCTTGTCACTGGCGGAAACTATGAAACTTTGAAAACTTTTGTGTTAATGCTATAATCATACCATTACCCAAAAATACGCAACGCTTAACCTAACTCGCAAAACGAATCAAAGATGGTGAAACGGAAAAGATGGGATTGACCGAGTGGCAATCCGATCGGATGGCCACTCGATCGAACCGCCATCCGATCCGAGTGCACACCGCCTTCACACCTTCTAACACTATAAATAGGCCTGTCACATCACCATTTTCACTGATGTGACAGCCTCACTCGACCAGACGCATGCACTCCACTTTTCTTCGATTCCTCGGCGATTTCGGTACGTTTTACACTAGATTCTTGTACATCTTTGATCTACACATCATTCTCTATGAGATTCTCCTTTTAAATTTCACTTTTCACCGTGAAATCTCTAAGTTTTGAGCTCTTGAAGGTGATGTCATCATGGTGGTTTGTACCAAACTGTTGTGTGACGTCATTCTAGCCAAGATCTAGCTCAGATCTGAGGAATTTCATGCGTTTTACACTAAATCTATGCTAGATCTAAACTTTTCAAGCTAAAACCTATGTTTATCTTCATCTTTTCTTGAACTTTTACATAAAACGGTGAGATCCGGATCTAAATGGACTGTAGACTTGAGTATTAGTCTGGAGTCGGTTTGGAAAGGGATTGTTACCGGAGATTCGGAGAAGACGACCAGAGTATGGATTCTGACATAAGCACCATCACGGGTAGATGACTGAACGGACTGGGGTGATTCCCACCCGATCAGATCGGCTACTCACTGAAGTGTTTACCATTGTCTTAATACGTACCATGTCGTTGCTGTTTGACCAGAAACTTAGAGTTTTTGCAAGATTGGGAATGGGACAAGGCTAACCCGATCGAGTGGCAATCCGGTCGGATAGCCATCCGATCGAACAGCCACCCGATCAAGTAACACCCGCCCCTTAACTTTAAACACTTGAAACTGTGAAGTCATGATCGTCGAGTGGCAGCTCAATCGGATAGCCATCCAATCGAACAGCCATCCGATCGAGGTGACAATAAATCTTGGAACTTTTCAATACTTAGAACCCTTGAGACTTTGAATCTTGAACTTGGATCGAATGGCAATCCGATTGGATAGCCATCCGTTTCTCTCACACATTGGTCACCTCAATCGACTGGTTATCCGATCGGATAGTCATCCGATAGGACAACCATCCGATCCAGTGACTAATCCGATACTTGTGCCATCTCGTTGTTTTTGTTCAACACTTATCCATTGTAATCTAATCAGGATAATCCTAAAAGAGCTCCATTTGATTTAATAATGGTCTTAACTGTTAAGCAATCATTGTGAGTATACTCGATCCCTTTTTGTTTTAAACGTTGGGATGTAACATGTATTCTATTAAACTACGATACTTGAGACTTATGAAAACTAAACTCTATCCTAGTTGTATGTGAAACTTGTGAATCTTGTATTCTATTTGTGTTATGTGGACGTTTAATCCAAGGTGTGTAGTTCCGCCTTAACAATAGTAGCGCTATAGGAGATGCACCTCCCCATTTATTCTCAGGGGTATTGTTAGGAGGATTCTAGTTTGCCTTGAGTCTTGGGTAAATACTAAAGCATCGGGATACTTGGGCTATCACTGGTTGGACTGCGACACTAGCACGGCTGAAACTATTTTTATACTTACATTGAGGATATGAGTTGTTTAATCTATTATGCTACATACTCAAACTTGTATACTCGCCGGTACATTTTGTACTGACTCTATTTTAATACATGTTGCAGGCTGATAGGATGCTGTGAATCAAGAAAATGCTAGGATGCTGCCTAGAAACACATTTTGGTTAAATTTAGAACTTTAAAACTATTTTGGATGATTGTAATTGATATTTTGCGTGTTTGATGCATTACACTTTTTATGAAATCTTGACTAATATCTATCGAAACTTTTGGTGTTATGGTATCTCATGAGCAATCTGAACGCTTAGTGCTTGCACCCCGATGTTTCCGCCATCGGTTGGGTTGTGATAGATTGGTATCAGAGCCATAACTATAGGGAATTAGGATAAGTAGGAATACTTGCCCTAGTCTATAGTTCTAGGAAAGTTGATTCTTATCTGTTGCTTAAGACTTATGCATTCTACCGTATCTGCTTCCTAGCAGCACACTTCCCTACTAAACTTACATGCCTTTCCTAAGGCTGACACAATATACACTTGATACTTTGAAAACACTGTTAATCAGTGTTTATATATGCACGAGATTCACCCCCAAGTTAGGAGTAACATCCGAACCTTGATGGGAGCCTCTGTATTATTCTAGTAGGTCTTGTATGCGGATAAGTACCGACGCTATTAGGGTACGATGTTGCCAAGTTAGAGGTGAAACTTAGACCTTGATAACTGGCCCACTCCTTGATATTTTCGTATGTCTCGCCAAAGTCTCGAAACTTCCAATCAATTAGGAACGTGAAATAACCAAAAGGACGAATATAGTAGGCCTAACATCGATGACGTATTTGTCTGAGTAAGTCAAGACACGTTACTTCAATTCGAGAGGGGTTCGATTCACTTTGGTTAGTCACCGTTCCTCTACCCGGAACACTCGATGTTTTATGAGCCTATCTTTTATGTTATCTCGATTTTTACAAATGGTTTTAAACTTGATTCTTCGTTTATCTTGATTCTTCGTTTGTTTTGAGACTTTTTACACAAGTCGTACGTATGTCCGCAATCTAAAGCCTAAAATCTAATCTCTCAGGATCAAACTAAAATTTAAGAAGCTTATCTATGGTGATTAATCTAGTTGGTGAATCTACGTGCTATTGTGGTTGTAAGGCACTAGATGTAACATGGCATGGAATACGAGGAAGAAGTAACGTGTCCGAAACATGGTGGATACGCCGCTGGTACTTCCTATATATAAGTGTTTCCGACATGTTACCAACTTTCGTACCAAGTGCCATGCAAAACTTAGTGTCTGCGAATCGACAATGATGTTGTTGAATTCAAAGACTATGGAAGAACTATTTGTGTAATCTATTGAAAACTATGTGTAATCTATTGTGTACTATAGTAAAATCTATGAGTAATCTATGTGTGTGCTGTTTTGAGAAACAAAATACGAAACGTAGCCTAGCGCCAAAGACGAGGCGGAAGTGGCATGTCCGAAGCATGGTGGATACGCCGCTGGTACTTCCTATATATAAGTGTTTCTGGCATGTTACCGAACCTTCGTACCACGCGCTAAGTGAAGTTCGTAGTTTTGTAAGCTCGGGTTGAAGTTGTGAAATCTATTTGGGTTAATCTATGTTGTTGGATCTATTTGGTCTTGTGGTAAAATCTAGTGTTGTGGCTAACAAAGCATGACACCGATGACGAGACGAACGTGGCATGATTGAAGCACGGTGGATACGCCGCTGGTACTTCCAATATATAAGTTCTTCCATTATGTTGCCAAACTTTCGTAACATGTGCCATGCGGGATCTCGTTGTTTGTGGATTGTTAACATAAATCTATGTGAATCTATTGAAATCTATGGTAATCTAATGAAATCTATGGAAAACTATCGAAGTCTATTGAAGTCTATTGGATCTATTGAAGACTATTTGAAATCTATCGTAATCTATTGAAATCTATGTGAATCTATGATAATGATGATGAGTGTGTTTTGCGACACATAACATGACACCGAGTACGAGGTCGAAGCGATTATGCCCGAAGCATGGTGGATACGCCGCTGGTACTTCCTATATATAAGCGTTTTTGACATGTCACCAAACTCCGTACAACGTGCCATGCAAAGGTCGTGGTTTGCGGTATCTACGTGGATCATGAGTCTGAGTCTATCGTGTGTGGATCTATATTAATCTAGACTTATACGATCCTCTTGTTGGAACTTTAGATGTCTTCTCGTAAGCTATCCGACACTCTCAAGAGATCCAGGGAGAAGTCTCAATGTCTTTCATGGCTGACCTGATTGCTCGAGTCGTGCCAAAGATCGTCTCTGAGATCCAAGGATCAAACACTCCTCCATCCTCTGTAGACTCCAAGGCCTAGAAGCAAAAGCCTACTAAGTTCAACTACAAGCATTTCATCTCTTGCAACCCTAAGCCTTTCACGGGTAGTGATAGGGTGACTGCTATGCTCGAGTGGTTTGACAGCATCGAAGTTACCTTCATTAACAGCGAGTGCCCAGATCATTCAAAGACTAGGAGTGCGACTGGAATGTTTCAAGGCAGAGCATTGGAGTGGTGGTCAAATGAGAGAAACATTCGTTCAAATGAGGAAGCTTATGCTCTTCCATGGACCGAGGTGCGTGAACTAATGATGCTTGAGTTCTACCCTCCCCATGAGCAGTTGAAGCTTGAAGAAGAGTTCTGGCACTTGAAGCAGATTGGTGTTGATAATTTGGCGTATACTACTCGTTTTAAGCAGCTCAGTTTGATCGTTCCTCATTTGGTTTCTACTCCTAAGCGAATGATAACCAAGTACATCAATGGTCTACCTCCTGCTATGCGCGATTCTATTGAAGCAGCTCAACTCGAAACTATTGAGGAAGTCTACCGTCTTGCAGCTAGTCTCAACAACATCCGTGTTCGTGATAAACAGTTTGCTAACTCTGCTCCCTCCAAGTCTGCACATCAAGTTACCCAGCAGCCAAGTGGCAGCAAGAACAAGAAGAGAAAGTCTCAGGGTTCAGGATGCAATGCCATTACTCCTGCAGCAAACCCAGCTTCTAAACCTGCTCCTACTGCTGTTGCTGCTCCAATCACTGCTGCTCCTGAAGTCAAAAAGCAGTACTCTGGGTCTTACCCCGTACGACTTGCAATTTTCATCATCCTACTACCTCTGCATGTCGTTTGTGCACCAACTGCAACCGCTATGGCCACACGACCCCTTACTGTCGTCAAGCTAATCCTGCTCAACCAGCTCAGCAAGCCCCAGCTCAGGCAGCCCTACCAGCTCTTCCAGCTCCTCAGTAAAACCCGAGGCCAGTCAATGTTGTTCGCGCATGCTACAAGTGTAGAGACACTACTCATCTTCGTAACCAGTGTCCTCAGCTGAACCAGGACCAACAGCCAGCCGCTCGTGGACGAGCGTTCAACCTTAATGCTAATCAAGCTCGTAATGAAAATGATGTTGTCAATGGTACGTTTCTTGTAAATAACCTTTACGCTTTGATTCTATTTGATACTGGTGCCGATAGAAGTTTTGTGTCCGTGGAATTCGAATCCTTGCTAAACTATGCACGCTCTAAGTTACCTAAGTCATTTTCGGTAGAGATTGCCGATGGGAAGTCTATTCTAGTCGATTCTATTCTTTGTGGTTCTTCCTTGATTCATAACGACCACGTGTTTACTATTGATCTAATACCCATGCAATTGGGTAGTTTCGATGTCATTATCGGTATGGATTGGTTGCGTAAGAATCATGCCGAGATCGCTTACCATGAGAAGTTTGTTCGTCTGCCTCTTCCGTCCGGAGATATTTTGCATGTCTATGGATACCGACCTTCGAAAGGACTAAGGCTGATGTCATGCACTCAAGTGAACAGATGCTTACGTAAACAGAACTTTGCCTTCTTGGCCCACGTGGTGGAACAAAAGGGTAAGGGGAAGAACATATGTGACGTTCCAGTAGTGTGTGATTTCCCCGATGTCTTTCCTAAAGATCTTCATGGTCTTCCTCCCCTAGATCAGTTGATTTTTGTATTGATCTTGCACCTGGTGCGACTCCTGTGGCCAAGGCTCCCCATCGACTTGCACCTTCCGAGATTCAAGAATTATCCAGTCAACTATAGGAACTGCTCGACAGAGGTTTTATTCGTCCGAGTACCTCCCCGTGGGGTGCTCCCGTACTATTCGTCAAGAAGAAAGATGGTTCATTTCGTATGTGTATCGACTATCGTGAACTTAATAAGCTTACCATTAAGAACCGTTACCCTTTTACCTCGCATCGATGATCTATTTGACCAATTGCAAGGCGCATCCTGTTTCTCTAAGATCGATCTTCGTTCTGGTTATCATCAGCTTCGTGTACTCGAGGATGATGTACCCAAGACCGCATTTCGTACTCGTTATGGACACTACGAGTTCGTGTTCATGCCTTTTGGACTGGCCACCGCACCCACTGTGTTCATGGACCTTATGAATCGTGTGTGTAAACCCTATTTGGATTTTTTTGTGATAGTCTTTATTGATGATATTCTCAATTATTCTAAGTCTAAGGCTGATCATGCTCGTCATTCACGCTTGATGCTTGAACTCTTACGTGGAGAACGTCTGTATGCTAAATTTTCTAAGTGTGAATTTTGGATTGATGAAGTGTAATTTCTTGGTCATGTCGTTAGTCAGCAAGGTATACATGTTGACCCGTCAAAAATCAAAGCAGTGAAGAATTGGAGTACGCCTAAATCTGCATCTGAGATTCGTTCTTTTCTAGGATTGGCTGGTTATTACCGCCGATTCATCTCAGACTTTTCTAAGATTGCTGTACCTCTCACTTAGTTAACTCAAAAAGAGAAACCTTTTGCTTGGGGTCCCGAGCAAGAGGAATCTTTTCAGACTCTTAAGACCCTTTTGTGTAACGCTCCTGTTCTTACTCTACCCAATAGGAATGACGATTTCGTGGTATATTGCGACGCCTCGAACCGTGGATTGGGTTGTGTGCTCATGCAGCGGGACAAGGTTATTGCTTATGCCTCTCGTCAACTCAAGGTACATGATAAAAACTACACTACTCACGACCTGGAGCTTGGTGCAGTTGTATTTGCGTTAAAGATCTGGCGACACTACCTGTATGGTACAAAGTGTGTGGTTTTCACCGACCATAAGAGCCTTCAACATATCTTTGACCAAAAGGAACTGAACATGCGACAGAGACGTTGGGTAGAATTGCTTAACGACTATGACTGCGAAATTCGCTATCATCCTGGCAAGGCGAATGTAGTGGCCGACGCTCTTAGTCGTAAAACTCATTTTAAGGCTATTCGTATTTCTAGCGATCTGCATGCGTGTATTCATGAAGCTCAGTATTCGTCAGCTAATGAAGGAAGTCTATCTATTGAAATTCTTGGCGCTAACATAAGCCAACTCGAAACTAAATCTGATGGTCTTAAATACTATCTCAATCGCATCTGGGTGCCGGATCGCGATAATCTTCGTGAGCTCATCATGAATGAGGCTCACAACTATCCATCCAGGTGCCGATAAGATGTACCATGACTTGCATATAACTTATTGGTGGCCGGATATGAAGAAGGACATTGTTGTATATGTTTCTAAATGCCTTACTTGCTCGAAAGTAAAGGTTGAACATCAGCGTCCTTCTGGACTTTTAGAATAACCCGAAATTTCAGTTTGGAAATGGGATAGCATTGCTATGCATTTTATTACTAAACTGCCTCGTACCCCTAATGGTCACGATAGTATCTGGGTGATTGTTGATCGTTGGACCAAATCAGCCCACTTTCTTCCTATTCGTGAAGATTATAAAGTGGAGAAACTTTCTCGAATCTATACCGACGAGATTATATGCCGTCATGGCATACCTCTTGACATAAACTCGGACCGTGATGGTCGTTTTACTTCACGTCTTTGACAAACTTTTCAATCCGCTATGGGTTCTCATTTGAATCTTAGCACGGCCTTTCATCCTCAAACGGATGGACAGACCGAGTTTACTATTCAGACCCTAGAGGATTTGTTACGTTCTTGTGTCATCGACTTTGGTGGTAACTGGGATGTACATTTACCATTGATTGAGTTCTCGTACAACAACAGCTATCATTCCATGTAACAACTCTCGTCAAAATTATTATTTCTTATTTTATTATGTCCAATCGGAAACCCTAATTGAGACCCCCAAGTAATATTACATGACCCCTAAAATTTTCAGAACAATTGGAACTAGGATCAGGGCCCCTAAAACTCAGGGGGGGTATTCCCTAATTGATATTATCTACATAGTTTGTTGTAGGAATCGAATTTCGTCGAACGGTTGACTCACCTAGGCTAGGAATACACGAGGCTACCCTACCCTAGAAGTGCACCCATCGCGCCATGCGACAGCCTATCGTGTCACGCGACAGGGACAATTTTTCAGTATATATTCCAGGTGTTGGCACTTGCATGGCTGCGTTGGTTCGACGTTCAAATTCATTTTGTACACTGAGTTATTCATTTTTTCGTTCAAAAACACACACTAGCACGAAGCTCTGCTGCGACAACAGGGTAATAACTCGATCACTGCTACGATACAATGTCCGATCGATTGAAATCAATCCGATGGATGTTTAAGTGCTGCCCGAATACGGGCTATACTTTGTCATTCGTCGTGAGGGTTTTGATTTCGTGAGCTTATCGTAAATGTTGTATTAAGTTACTGACATGGTTTCGTGTGCATTGTTATTTAAACTAGGTTACAAGGTTAAATTAGTAGGCAAGGTTTTGTCCGATTAAATTTGCAATGTGAGTCATTCTCTTTTTATCAAATTGCTTTACAAAACCCTAAATGTTTTCCAGTTATATTTGCAGTGATTAAGTCTTTGCTAACTTTTAATTACTGGCAGTATGTGGGGGTTTTGTGCACATTACTACTAACGATTTATCACTGTTAGGTGGGCGAGCCTAACTAGTAATATGTCCACAGTCATAGATTCGGTCGAGTGACAGCTTAACCAGTTAATTATATGATAGGAGCAAATATAAAAACCCTTAATGCTGTAAATTTATAACAATGTGTCTTTTGTGCAAATTGAATGGCTCGCCAGTATTTCCCCGCTGATAAAACCTTTTTAAACATGTTTCAGGTCATCTGCTGTGATCCAGGAAAAGTGCCGTGTAGCACTACAAGCTTGAAGAAGTGGCTCAATAAAATAAATAAATATGTTTTTATAAAACATGGATTTCCTAGTGAAATCACCTTTATTGTAAAATTATAGATGTTGTTCCCAGATTGTAAAATAAAATAATTGGGCATTTTCAAGTTTAAAAGATCCTGTTAATACTTCCGCTGCCAAACTAAATACAAATACCATGGGTTTTCTGTCCCGCGGCTTCTGGACCGGGTCACATCCGGGCCGGGGGCCGTGACATTCCAGTATTCAGATGGCTCCTTTCGAAGCTTTGTATGGTCGCAAGTGCCGATCTCCTCTCAGCTGGCATGAGATTGGTGATAAGCAGTTTACTGGCCCTGAAATCATTCAAGAGACAACGGATAAGATTCTTCAGATCCGTGATAACTTGATCAAGGCTAGGAGGAGACAAAAGAGCTATGCTGATAATAGGCGTAAGCCTCTGGAATTCGATGTTGGTGACTGAGTTCTTCTCAAGGTGTCTCCCTGGAAGGGAGTAGTGCGTTTTGGTAAGAAGGGAAAGCTCACTCCTTGCAATGTGGGTCCTTTCAAGATACTCGAAAGGATTGGCATGGTGGCGTACAGACTCGACCTGCCACAAGAACTAAACAATGTGCATTCAGTGTTCCACGTATCCAACATATGTAAATGTCTAGCCAACGAGGAACTACAGGTTCCCCTAGAAGACTTGCAAATAAACGAAGTTGTGCACTTTGTGGAGAAACCGGTCGAAATCATGGATCACGGTGTCAAGCGACTGAGGCGCAGCAAAATTCCCATCGTCAAGGTTCGTGGGAAGGAAAGCGTGGCACAAAATTCACTTGGGAACTGAAAAGTGAGATGAAGGCCAAGCATCTGCAGCTCTTCGAACAGTCTTCTTCCTAGATTTCGGGGACGAAATCTCCTAAAGGAGGGAGACTGTAACACCTACGTCCTTGGACTTTTAATCTTTGTCAATTTTAGTGCCTGAACTATGTAGTCATTAATACTTTTAAATACTTGGAATGTCTAATTCTAGATACTTGGAATGTCTAAATCTAAATACTTGGAATGTCTAATTCTAGACACTTGGAATGCCTAAATGTCTAATTCTTGATACTTTGGTGTTTGACTCTCGAGGCTCGTGAAACTTGAGACTTGGTTGAACGAGGGACTGGAATCTTGTCACTGGCAGAAACTATGAAACTTTGAAAACTTTTGTGTTAATGTTATAATCTAGTTATACCATTACCCAATAATACGCAACGCTTAACCTAACTCGCAAAACGAATCAAAGACGGTGAAACGGAAAAGATGGGATTGACCGAGTGGCAATCCGATCGGATGACCATCCAATCGGATAGCCATCCGATCGGATGACCAACCGATCGGATGGCCACTCGATCGAACCGCCATCCGATCCGAGTGCACACCGCCTTCACACCTTCTCACACTATAAATAGGCCTGTCACATCACCATTTTCACTGATGTGACAGCCTCACTCGACCAGACGCACGCACTCCACTTTTCTTCGATTCCTCGGCGATTTCGGTACGTTTTACACTAGATTCTTATACATCTTTGATCTACACATCATTCTCTACGAGATTCTCCTTTGAAATCTCACTTTTCACCGTGAAATCTCTATGTTTGAGCTCTTGAAGGTGATGTCATCATGGTGGTTTGTACCAAACTGTTGTGTAATGTCATTCTAGCCAAGATCTAGCTCAGATCTGAGGAATTTCATGTGTTTTACACTAAATTTATGCTAGATCTAAACTTTTCAAGCTAAAACCTATGTTTATCTTCATCTTTTCTTGAACTTTTACATAAAACGGTGAGATCTGGATCTAAACGGACTGTAGACTTGAGTATTAGTCTGGAGTCGGTTTGGAAAGGCATTGTTACCGGTGAAGACGACCAGAGTACGGATTCTGACATAAGCACCATTACAGGCAGACGACTGAACGGATTGGGGTGATTCCCACCCAATCAGATCGGCTACTCACTGAAGTGCTTACCGTTGTCTCAATACGTACCATGTCGTTGCTGTTTGACTAGAAACTTAGAGTTTTTGCAAGATTGGGAACAGGACAAGGCTTACCCGATCGAGTGGCAATCCGATCGGATAGCCATCCTATCGAACAGCCACCCGATCAAGTAACACCTGCCCCTTAACTTTAAACACTTGAAACTTTGAAGTCATGATCGTCAAATGGCAGCTCGATCGGTTAGCCATCCGATCGAACAGCCATCCGATCGAGGTGACAATGGATCTTGGAACTTTTCAATACTTAGAACCCTTGAGACTTTGAATCTTGAACTTGGATCGAATGGCAATCTGATCGGATAGCCATCCGTTTCTCTCACACATTGGTCACCTCAATCGACTGGTGATCCGATCGGACAACCATCCGATCCAGTGAGTAATCCGATACTTGTGCAATCTCGTTGTTTTTGTTCGACACTTATCCGTTGTAATCTAATCAGGCTAATCTTAAAAGAGCTCCCTTTGATCCAATGACGGTCTTAACTGTTAAGCAATCGCTATGAGTATACTCGATCCCTTTTTGTTTTAAACGTTGGGATGTAACATGTATTCTATTAAACTACGATACTTGAGACTTATGAAAACTAAACTCTATCCTAAGTGTATGTGAAACTTGTGAATCTCGTATTCTATTTGTGCTATGTGGACGTTTAATCCAAGGTGTGTAGTTCCGCCTTAACAATAGTAGCGCTATAGGAGATGCACCTCCCCATTTATTCTCAGGGGTATTGTTAGGAGGATTCTAGTTTTCCTTGAGTCTTGGTACACACTAAAGCATCGGGATACTTGGGCTATCACTGGTTGGACTGCAACACTAGCATGGCTGAAAATATTTTTATACTTACATTATGCATATGAGTTGTTTAATCTATTATGCTACATACTCAAACTTGTATACTCGTCGGTACATTTTGTACTGAATCTATTTTAATACATGTTGCAGGCTGATAGGATGTTGTGAATCAAGAAAATGCTAGGATGTTGCCTAGAAACACATTTTAGTTAAATTTTGAACTTTGAAACTATTTTGGATGATTGTAATTGATATTTTGTGTGTTTGATGCATTTAGACACTTTGTTATGAAATCCTGAGTAATATCTATTGAAACTTTTGGTGTTATGGTATCTCATGAGAAATCTGAACGCTTAGTGCTCGCATCCCGATGTTTCTGCCATCGGTTAGGGTGTGACATTGACCCTCCTTTTGTTGGGCCATTTATTCCTCCACCCGCACCCGCTGATGTTGCACCACTCCCTCCTGTAGAGTCAGATGTCTATCATACTGATTTTCCTATCGTTCTCCTTCAGGACATACCCGCACCCCGTCCAGGGGAAGGTACTTCAGGCCGGCACCTGCATGATGATCCTTTTGTTTCAGCAGCTTTTCCACAGATCCCTCAGTCTGCACCTTTTGCTCCTTTCGCTTCTTCACCACTTGATGAGCCATTCCAACGGTTCCCACCGTATTCTATGCCGATTTCAGATCCCTACCATCCCCCTCATTTTGTTGGGTATACACAGGATGAGTTACTTTATTCGCTTCAGCTTCGATTTGAGGTTATGTGTCGCAGAGTCTTGGAGCTTGAGCTGACTCCGCATCCTCTACCGTGTCCTTGTCAGCCTGCTTTTGTTCCCCCTTGTTCATCACCGTCTCCTTTTGCACGTCCACCTGCTCATCTTACTCCTTTTTCCAGAGCTTGATGCTCGATTCTTTACTGTTGAGCAGCAGATCAGTTACTTGCTTCGTCATGTGTGTAAGCTCGAGGAGGAGCTCGCACATGTTCTCAGTTTGCTTTTCCTCCCTCCTCCACCTCCGCCATCTGTACAATAGGTTATTGGTTTTATGCAAATTGCATTACTTTTGGTGAGAGCACCACTATTGAGCCAAGATTATGAAGACTTTGAAGACCACCTTTTGATTATGTGATTTTTTTATACTGATAGACTTATTGGATAAGGGTAGTGTGACCCTGTGTCCCTTTTGATGTGATACACCTTGTAACCAACGTAGCTGTGGTTGATAATTAATGAAAGCTTAGTCGTCATATTCCCACTAAACACATTGTTGAATTACTTGTTTATGTCATGATTGTGTTGTTGCATGATTGTTTGATAAGATGATTGTTTATATATTTGTACATACGACCTCTAGACAATTACTTATTTACTTAACAAATAAGACCTGACCAATCCGATCTTCTTATTAGAAGAAGAATGCCTCCTCGAAGGAACATTCAGCCGCCCATGACCGAGGCAGAATTACAAGCTTGCATCACACAGGCCATCGCACAGCACGAGGTTCTTCGCTACAGACACAACGGAGGTACCTCAGGGAATAACCCTCCTAACGGTAATGATTAAGTAACCTAAGACACATTACAATACGTTTGGACATTTCCGAGTGTGCTTTGCTAATGTTTTATGTGAATGATGTTGCTTGGGTTGTAGGCTGTACCTACAAGCAGTTTTTGGACTACAAGCCTCTGAACTTCGACGGCACTGGAGGTGCCGTAGCTTTTGTGAAATGGGTCGAGAATACAGATTCTGTTTTGCGAATGAGCAAATGTACTCTAGAGCAACAAGTCACGTATATTTCTGGACTATTTCAAGATGGGGCTCTGTCATGGTGGAACCTCCAGGTTCAGACGTTGGGTGAGGCTGCTGCGTATGCTTTGACATGGGAAGAGCTGAAAGAATTGATGCGTATGAAGTATTGTTCTCAGGTGGAAATCCAGAAGCTGGAAATTAAATTCTGGAAAATGAAGATGGAAGGCCCAAAGGTGGTGGAATATGTGCAGAGACTTCATGATTTGTGGCGAGTTGTTCCATACCTGGTGGAACCAGAGTTTAAGAGGATAGAGCGATTCATCTGGGGATTGGCGCCTCAGATTCTGAAATTGATGACGGCATCAAAGCCTCCAACAAGTACCGATGCGATTAACTTAAGTGTGGTGCTCATTAAAGTAGCAATTAGATTGGAAAAGTTTTCAACTCCTGACGAGAAGAAGGAGATTCATGTGGAGTCATCTGGGAAGAACAAAAAGAAGCTCACTGATTTCCAAAAGGATACTCGGGCGAATAACGACAACAATACCAAAAAGGGAAAAGGGCACATGGGTATCCTACCTAAGTGCGACAATTGTCAACGTCATCATACCGGGCGATGTAAATATGGAAAATGTGATAACTGTGGCAAAGTGGGGCATATCAAGGAGACGTGTTGGTACGGAGCTGGACATGGAAATGAAGGTCAAGATGGTAGCGGAAATCGCGGAGGAAACAACAACAACGACTATCAGGGCGGAAATAGTAATGATTGAGAACAAGGTCAAGGTTGTTCTAACTATGGTGGCATAGGGCATTTCAGGAAGGTTTACTTGGGGACTAAGCCAAGATGTGATGAGTGCAAGTTTCACCATGAAGGTCGATGTCTGAGGCCTTGGTGCGATAAGTACGGAAAGGAAGGACACAACAAGGATGCCTGTTGGGTGAAATATCCCAGACAAGGAGGAAATGATGTCGGCAACCAAGACGGAAACGATAATGGTAGAGTTCCAGGTTGCTTCAAATGTGGGGACGTGGGGTATTTTAGGAAAGATTTCCCTAAGAATAACCAAGCTCATGGAATAGTGTTCAACATTAGAGCTCGTGAAGCACGCCAGGATCCAAACGTAGTCACTAGTACGTTCCCTACTAATCGACACTTTGCATCTGTGCTATTTGATACCGATGCCGACTATAGCTTCGTATCTCTAGAGTTTAAGAATATACTTGGTTTAGTAGCAAATAAGTTAGATATCCTGTACTCGATAGAACTAGCTAATGGGAAGCTAGTAGAAGCTAGTGAAGTGGTTAGAGGCTGTGTGATAGAGCTTGGAGAACGTGAGTTTGCGATAGATCTTCTGTCAGTTGAGTTGGGAAGCTTCAACGTAGTAGTTAGAATGGATCGGTTGTCAAGTGCTCGTGCAGAGATTGTGTGCCAGGAGAAGGCTATCCGCATTCCGATGACGAATGAAGAGATGATCGTGGTTCATGGGGAGAAGCAGGATACGCTTCTACGGATTATCAGTTGTTGGAAGGCACAAAAGTTTTTGCGTAACAGATGTGTTGCCTTCTTGGCTCATGTCGTGGACAAAGAAGCCGAAGAACCTAAGCTCGAAGATATCCCTGTGGCAAGGGAATATCCTGAAGTCTTCCCCGAAGACTTGTCAGGATTACCTCCTCAAAGACAAGTCGAGTTCCACATTGACTTGGTTCCAGGCGTCGCGCCTGTAGCCAAGGCACCTTATCAACTTGCGCCTTCAGAAATGCAAGAGTTGTCGACGCAGCTTCAGGAGCTACTGAACAAGGGATTTATAAGACCAAGCTTCTCGCCTTGGGGTGCTCCAGTTCTGTTCCTCAAGAAGAAGGACGGTAGCTTGCGTATGTGCATTAACTACCGGGAGCTAAACAAGTTAACCATCAAGAATCAGTATCCCTTGCCGAGGATTGATGATTTATTCGACCAACTTCAGGGTTCAAGTTACTATTCCAAGATCGATTTTCGATCAGGTTATCGCCAGCTGCGAATTTAGGAAGAAAGTATACCGAAGTACAGTGAGTCAACAATTTGTTTTAAACATACGCTAATATTGTGTTTTCTACACGGTGCACAAAACAGTTTTACACAGAATACGAAACTTTGAGAATCTAGGAGACATGTACCTAGGACCTCCGGGAACATAGGTCAAAACTCATTAAAGGTTATCACTTAGGAACCACGTCTATTAACTCAGGCAAACACCATTATTCTATCATATATGCTATTTTAGTTAACCGAACAGGTGAAGTACTCGAAATTCTTATATTGAAAATTCCACTTTTGCTTCTAGCAGGTAGATTTTTGCATCTCTACTCCTCTTAATGGTAGTTGCATCACGATAATTTTCTTCATTGAAGCGACCACTCATTTGCTTCATTTCTTGATCATTTCATATGATACACATGCATCGTTTGTTACGCATGTGGCTTCCCTTCTAATGACCGTTTTCATCAAAGTTACAAATATCATTTCGCTATATCCAGTTATTGCCTTGTGTCTCGGATAATCAGCATTATTGTGAGTATTGACTCCTTGATATAGAGTTAACAAAACCTTCTTGAAATTTCTTTTTCTTTCCAGTTACATACATGGTTTATCTTTGTAACCATGCTGATGCGTGTTAAGTGTAATATATTTTAGATGTATATTTTAAACCCTTTTTACACTTTTTACCCAAGTTTTAAATTTATAAAACACGATATTTACTAACACTAAACACACATATGGGCAAGTGCACCCATCGTGGACGTAGTATAGTGTTGGTAAGATACCGAGGTCGTCCAAGGACACAAGAGCTTTTAGTACCGGTTTATCCTAAACGTCTAATCAAATCAAACAGTTAGAAAAAGGTTTTTAATCTATGAAAATAAAACTAACTAAAATGCTGAAAAATAAAATAAAAATAGAACAGATAGACAAGATGAATCACTTGGATCCGACTCGTGTGTAGTGTAACCTTTGATTATTTTCGCACTTTTGCACTTGTTTAAGAGATTATCTTAGTTATTGTAGTAGGCCCCTCTTTTGAAGGTGACGTTACCCTCAACCCAGTAGTTTGAGTCAGCAAGGATACAATCCTAAAGGGTCGGATTATTGAAAGATAATTAATTAAGTTATTAATGCATAATCTGGTAGGCCCCTCTTTTGAAGGCGACGTTACCCTCAGCTAAGTAGTCTGAGTCAGCAGGGATACAGTCCTAAGTAGCTGGGTTAAAGTTTTAATAGTAGTTTAACTTATGAGGGGATCAAAGAGTTTGGACCCCCGTCATCCAATACCTTTGGGTATTGAAGGAGGTCCTACTAAATTTGACCCAGGTCCTTTGCAGGATCTATACACTGAACAATGGCAAGACTCTTACCAAACCGTTCCCTTAACCCCCGACCAGGTAGCCAACATACCTCCATATAGACCGTGGAGATATGAATGGTGAAAATCTTTTATTTTATATAGACAGTAAAATAATGCCAAGACACCACGGACAAACGATAAGGAAGAATCACCTTCAACATAAGAAACTAGTAATTAAAGTCTTGAATACAAAACCAATTAAAAAGTGCAAAATATTAAAAATAAAAAGTATAACACTAAACACTTGTCTTCACCAAGTGATGTAAGAGACTTAGGCAAACATGGCCTTTGATTGTCAAGAACTCTTACGATCAATCTTGGATCCCAAGACGACTCACACACTCTATGATGGACAATGGATGATGGTGGTGGATGATGGTGGATGATGGTGTTGTGATGGTGGTGGGTGGTGGGTGAAGTGTGAGAGAGGTGGTGTGCCAATGGATGAGTTGCAAGAGCTCCAAACAATCCTATTTATAGGCTGAATAGAAGCTCGGGCACGGCCCCGTGCCCCCTGGGCACGGCCCCGTGTCCATCTGACACTCTCTCTCTTCATTAATTGTAATTCGCAATTACAATAAATGCGCCTGCAGCAAGTTAACCACGCCCCCGTGTCCGCTGGGCACGGCCCCGTGGTAGGCAGTAGAAGCTTCTATAGGTTTGTCTTTTCTGCTGCTTCTTGGGTACGGCCCCGTGCTCGCTGAGCACGGGGCGTGTTCAGTCTTCTTTTTTCTTTGTTTTGCTTGGGAAGATGCTGTCGGGGGGTCGGGCATATCACTTTTGTTTCCTTTCTTGTATTTATGTTAGATTTTGCTGTCTTTTTGCTTCTTTTGTTATATTGAGCTCATTTAATCCTGAAAATACAAAAGGAAGACAAAAGCACACTTTTTCGAACATTAGTACTAAAAAGGGTTAGTTTTAAGCCACAATTGATGAAATTTATATGTTGCATTTTGTGCACATCAAATACCCCCACACTTGAATCTTTGCTTGTCCTCAAGCAAAACTCTTTATAATGTGGCTTTATTCACTCCCAAATGGAATGGGTAGAAGAGAAGGTTATTGGGCTTGTCATAGAGTGTCGGGAATTCCAAGATTATTTAGGTTTTATTTTTATTTATTTACAATCCTATTCGTCATGATTTATTAAAAACGTTTCATAAGATAAATTATTTATTAGGGCATAACATACCTCTTTAAAATTCCATTTATATACAAGTTCACATACCTCACGGGGGAATCACTCAACACTCGGCCGAAGGTGTAATTTTTTTAGTGAATCACTCGAGAGCGGCATGGAACTTACTCCTACCATAAGCTTGCCAAGCAATCAATCCTCTTCCTTTTTAACTTTATACCTTTGTAAATATCAAGAGGACTTTTTGGGTGAAGGGTTAGGCTTGGGCTAAAGGTGGGTGGTTGGGTTAGTGGTTAGTAAAAATGGCGAAAAGCGTAACAAACATCGGTTTTTTTTTTTTTGAAAGACTTTTTATTTTTCACATTTTTATTTTATTTTGATGAACCACTTGTTTCAAACAAAGTTATTTTTGATGAACTTGTTTGTTTGTTTGGTTTCATCAAAATATATATATATATATATATTATTTTTTTTCGATAAGGAAGAGTCATTAGAAAACCGAATGTTGTTACTAAAATAAAAGGGTTAAAAATAAAAAGGTTTAGGTGGGTAAAAAGGGTGATGGTTTTGGGTTAAGAAATGAAAAGGTTTAGGCTCAAAGGGGTTAACTAGGGGGATTTTGGGTAGGTGCTAAAAAAATGAAAAATAATGGTGTAGAAAAAAAAGGGTTAGTCCTAATGCCTCCATCATTTACTTACTTGGGTTTAAGTTGGTAAGGACCGGGAATGTATTGTTGTGGCAAGTTCTAGAGTCGTACGAACCAAGCGGCTATTCACACAAGAAACGAAAAATGAGCATTTAGTGTAAAGATATGTATTTGTATGCTCGTTAAAGACTCAAAACTCACTTTTGTGGGAAAGGGTTTTTTATGTGATCAAGTATATATAATCAAATTTTAACTAAGTTTGTCATGCCTTTTCGTAATTTTCTTATGTTGGTTCTTTTTATCACGACGCTATCGGTTGTAAACTTGTAAAAATATAACCTTGTTAGAACTTGAATTCCCAACTTAAACTTAGACAAGTAAAAAAAATGAAAATTTTTGAAAAAATTTGGGGTGATTAGCGGTTCCAATAGAGTTTTGTGTAAGGCTTGTTATTAGGATTTGCAAAATTCAAGGTTTTAGCATCCCCCCACACTTAAATTACACATTGTCCTCAATGTGTCCCAAAAATAAGTTTTTAGGTTGATTGAATGTGTAAAATGGTGTTAAAAGAAAAATTTTATGTTACTGGCATCCTGGACACGGCCCCGTGGGGACCGGGCACGGCCCCATGTTCAGGTGCCAGCGACAAAAATTAAAGAAAAGAAACAGAAGCCTGGACACGGGGGCGTGTTTAGCGAACACGGCCCATGTCCAGTTACCTGAACTGGCAATTTTCTGCAGAGTGTGCAGCACGGGGCCGTGTTGGGCGGACACGGCCCGTGCTGAGCTTACTGTAATGAAGAAATTGTTGTCGGATGGCCATGTTTTCGTGCATGGGGCTATGTTTCTCGTTTCCCTTGTTATCCTTGACCATCACGAGTGTGTTTTATTCCTGCAAATTAAAATTAAACTAAAAGATTAAACTAAACTAAGGATAGTTCCGCGGAATGCCTCCGTGGTGCGCCACGTTTATAAGGGTCCTTGGCTAGACCCAAGGTGAGGTTATATGTTTTCCGAGCGGGATGTTTTGCATCCCATGTTGCACCATCGGAGAGCATCATCCAAACTTGAATCAATAACCTTCATGTAATTGAGCGGGTCATAGTCCTCTGTTCTCTTCCCAACCCCGAACTTCACTTCCTTATCCCCATATTTTAAAGTGAGTGTTCCGTCATTCATGTCTACCACTGCTTGCGCGGTGGCTAGAAATGGCCTCCCTAGTATGAGGGGGACTTCGGTGTCTTCTTCCATATCTAGTATGACAAAGTCGGCCGGGTAGACGAAATTGTCGACTTTGACCAATGGATTTTCAGCGACACCTTGCGGGTATTTGACGGATCTATCAGCAAGTTGTATACTCATCTTGGTAGGGCTCGTTTTTCCTAGGCCGAGTCGTTTGAACATTGATGCGGGCATGAGGTTAATGCTAGCCCCAAGGTCGGCTAGTGCATTACGAATGGGGGAATCCCCGATTGAGCAAAGAATTGTGAAGCTTCCGGGATCAATCTTCTTTTGGGGAAGTTTGTTGAGTACGAGGGCGGAGCATTCTTCGCCTAGGTTAACTAATTGCAATGATTCAATTTTCCTTTTATGAGTGAGGAAGTCCCTCATGAATTTTGAGTATTTAGGATTTGAGTTAGGACTTTTATGTAAGGAATATTAACATGCAATTGTTTTAGTAGACTTTGGAATTTTTCGAATTGCTCATTGGTCTTTTGACGAATTAACCTACCGGGGTACGGAACCGGAGGAGCCTTGGTGGGCTCTTGAAATAGAGGATAAGCCTTATCTTGTTGGGCGGAGTTGTGCTTTCCTCGGTTGGTGGCGGCGGAGCTTCCACGGGACCCACGGTACGGTTTCTTAGTGTTATGAGATGAACTTGAGCTTTTGGGTTTGTTTCGGTATTACTTGGTAACGCGCCTTGTGGTCTCTCAGAGAAATTTTGGGCTAGTTGATTTAATTGTTTTTCAAAGTTTTGTATACTAGCTTGTTGGTTTCTAAAATTCGATTCCAATTGTTGAAATCGATCCGAGTTTTTCTTTTCAGTGTCAAAGATGAGGCGAGATATGGTATCTTCAAGCCTCTCTCGTCCACCTTGTTGTTGAGGGAAATTTTGTGACTCATTTCTTGGTTGTTGAAAGTTTGTTCGTTGGTTTGGGTTTTGTTGGTTACTACTATTGTCGGGTTCTGTCCAACCAAGGTTAGGGTGGTTACGCCATCCTTGGTTGTAGGTACCCGTTGGAGGACCCGACGGCCTAGGTCTATTATCAATGTAGTTTACCGATTCTGGTTGATCGTCTGTTTCTTTCATACAACTCCAATTTTCATGTGGCCCACCACACCCTTCACAGACCATAACCGAGACCATTTTTGTCATTTCTAACTTTCTAACTTTTGAAGAAAGGGCCTCGATTTGGGCTTGTAAAGAAGTGCTTTCATCAACCTTATGGGCGCCCAGGGCAATAGATTTATTACCTCGGGGAGTGTGCCACTAAAAATTGTTTTGAGCAATTTCCTCGATTTGATTGTATATTTCATGTGGGCGGCGGTTACCTAAAAGTCCCCCGGAGCTAGAGTCAAGTGTTTGTCTTGTGTGTGGCAACAACCCATTATAGAAAGTGGATACTTGTTGCCATATCGCAAGACCGTGATGAAGACACTTTCGCAATAGCTCCTTGAACCTTTCCCAAGTTTCAATAAGGATTCCCCGTCCTCTTGTGAATATGTATTAATTTCAGTCATTAATTTAGCCGTTTTAGCGGGAGGGAAATACTTATATAGAAATGTTTGGGCTAGTTCATCCCAGGTGTTTACCGATCCAACTGGGAGGGCGTTGAGCCAAGCTTTTGCTCGGTCTTTTAGTGAAAAAGGAAACATTCGGAGGCGGATGGCGTCATTTGATGCTCCATTGATCCGAAAGGTATCACATATTTCTAAGAAATTAGTAATATGTAGATGGGGATCCTCGTCCGTAAGCCCCTGGAAGGTTGCGGAGTTTTGAAGCATTTGTATCAAATGTGGCCGAAGTTCGAAGTTATTGGCTTCGACATTCGGTGCATTGATAGCGGCGCCGAGATTACCTACGGTGGGTCGTAGGTAATCCATGAGGGTACGTTGGTCCGCCATTGGAAGTGGTTCCCCCGAAACTTTCTCTTGGTTTTTAGCTTTAAGTCTTTTTCTGAGAAAGCGTTCGGGTTCTTCTAGAGGTTCTTTTATGTCTTTATTAGAACTGGAGCTCATACACTACGTAGAAGGTTCAGATGTGGCGTTTGGTTCCAAGTCCTGCAATAAAAACAACAAAGAACGTTGGTCAGAAAGTTCACCACGGCCTCGTGCTCAGTGAACACGGCCCGTGGTCGGAGATACAGCGATTGTTTTTCGGATCCGTGTTACTGGAAAGTTGGACACGGCCCCGTGTTACACCAACACGGCCCCGTGCTCAGCCCTCTATAACTCGGAAAATAAAAACTGCCAGTGATACTGCTGGGCACGGCCCGTGTCCGACCAAGCACGGCCCGTGATGAGCTCTGCAGAAGCTGAAAAATTAAGAAAATCCTAAAAAATAAAAAGAAAATAGAAAAAATGATTAGGCCGTTGATTCCTAACTTCCTTAAAATCCTTGTGTCCCCGGCAACGGCGCCAAAAACTTGATGCGTGTTAAGTGTAATATATTTTAGATGTATATTTTAAGCCCTTTTTACACTTTTTACCCAAGTTTTAAATTTATAAAACACGATATTTACTAACACTAAACACACATATGGGCAAGTGCACCCATCATGGACGTAGTATAGTGTTGGTAAGATACCGAGGTCGTCCAAGGACACAAGAGCTTTTAGTACCGGTTTATCCTAAACGTCTAATCAAATCAAAAAGTTAGAAAAAGGTTTTTAAACTATGAAAATAAAACTAACTAAAATGCTGAAAAATAAAATAAAAATAAAACAGATAGACAAGATGAATCACTTGGATCCGACTCGTGTGTAGTGTAACCTTTGATTATTTTCGCACTTTTGCACTTGTTTAAGAGATTATCTTAGTTATTGTAGTAGGCCCCTCTTTTGAAGGTGACGTTACCCTCAACCCAGTAGTTTGAGTCAGCAAGGATACAATCCTAAAGGGTCCGATTATTGAAAGATAATTAATTAAGTTATTAATGCATAATGTGGTAGGCCCCTCTTTTGAAGGCGACGTTACCCTCAGCTAAGTAGTCTGAGTCAGCAGGGATACAGTCCTAAGTAGCTGGGTTAAAGTTTTAATAGTAGTTTAACTTATGAGGGGATCAAAGAGGTTGGACCCCCGCCATCCAATACCTTTGGGTATTGAAGGAGGTCCTACTAAATTTGACCCAGGTCCTTTGCAGGATCTATACACTGAACAATGGCAAGACTCTTACCAAACCATTCCCTTAACCCCCGACCAGGTAGCCAACATACCTCCATATAGACCGTGGAGATATGAATGGTGAAAATCTTTTATTTTATATAGACAGTAAAATAATGCCAAGACACCACGGACAAACGATAAGGAAGAATCACCTTCAACATAAGAAACTAGTAATTAAAGTCATTAATACAAAACCAATTAAATAGTGCAAAAGATTAAAAATAAAAAGTATTACACTAAACACTTGTCTTCACCAAGTGATGTAAGAGACTTAGGCAAACATGGCCTTTGATTGTCAAGAACTCTTACGATCAATCTTGGATCCCGAGACGACTCACACACTCTATGATGGACAATGGATGATGGTGGTGGATGATGGTGTTGTGATGGTGGTGGGTGGTGGGTGAAGTGTGAGAGAGGTGGTGTGCCAAGGGATGAGTTGCAAAAGCTCAAAACACTCATATTTATAGGCAGAACAGAAGCTCGGGCACGGCCACGTGCCCGCTGGGCACGGCCCTGTGTCCATTTAACACTCTGTCTCTTCATTAATTGTAATTCGCAATTACAATAAATGCGCCTGCAACAAGTTGACCACGCCCCTGTGTCCGCTGGGCACGGCCCCGTGGTGGGCAGTAGAAGCTTCTATAGGTTTGTCTTTTCTGCTGCTTCTTGGGCACGGCCCCGTGCTCGCTGAGCACGGGGCGTGTTCAGTCTTCTGTTTTCTTTGTTTTGCTTGGGAAGATGCTGTCGAGGGGTCGGACATATCACTTTTGTTTCCTTTCTTGTATTTATGTTAGATTTTGCTGTCTTTTTGCTTCTTTTGTTATTTTGAGCTCATTTAATCCTGAAAATACAAAAGGAAGACAAAAGCACACTTTTTCCAACATTAGTACTAAAAAGGGTTAGTTTTAAGCCATAATTAATGAAATTTATATGTTGCATTTTGTGCACATCAGTGCCGAAATTTCCTTGTCGATACATGTATTTATTGTCAAATTGCGCTGAAACCAAGTTCAATTGCTTGAACTTGTCTATTCCGCACATTCAATTCAAGACACCATATGATGTATTGAGAGCATCATATTCAAATTCATTTTGCACGTGTTTCTTTTGTTCCGAGTCGTAGTAGACTTGTTGGGTCTACGACTCCATTAAGTCGTCTGTTGGTTCCCACACCTTGTGGTGGTGTCTTGTTAATTTGAAGCCTGCGCTAATCTCGTTTTTTCATCTCATACACGGATTTAATTATTTATTTATTGACTTGCACTAAATTCGTTCTGTTTTATCATGATTAAAGCAGTCTTAACGCAATCGTGTGTTAAGACAATGGTACATAAATTTATTTTATATTTCAGTGTACCTCCTAACGGTTCTTTCATTATCAATCGAATGCTTTGCCGTATTTATTGCTTTTTCATCCTCGATTGGGAACAGTAGTTCTTTGGTGTTCTATATTCAATTGAAAAATCCTACGATGCCGTTTAAATCAAATTTTCAGGTTTGCTTCATTACACTTTCATTTAATCTCAAACATGGTGGACTTGTTCGGTCACCGCTATTATTGAATTATGTCATTACGACACCTTGTGGTGTCGGTGTAAACTTGTAGCTTGTGCTAATCATGGTCACCCGTTTCATACAAAACTACGTATATTTTATGTTTGACTCGTCTTTTAAACACTCTTAATGCAACTATGTATTAAGTCAATGATACACCAGATTCGGTTGTATTTCATTTCGATGCATTCTCACAATTCATTAATGTCAACACACTAATTTTATCCATTTATTGGTTCGAAAGTTAACGGATCATTTTCATGTCACTCTTACCTTCGAGCTTGGTAATTCTGAGTTCATCTAGCGGATGTTATTATTTCTAGAACTCATTTGCATATCGTAAACGATCATTTGGAATTCTATCGGTCAAAACTCCTCTATTATTGAACCCCTGTTAACTAAGTCACACCAGATTATACATCTGGTCAAAACTCCTCTATTATTGAACCCCTGTTAACTAAGTCACACCAGATTATACATCTGTACATCTCATATCCTTCGACATCAAATTCTGAAACACATACCTTTTTAACCGATGGGTTCCTATTGTTGTAATATGTCCCTGAATTCACCTGATTCAAAAAAGTCTTGTTTCGGTTTCGTGGTTAATCACTTTGGTATTATTCATATCCATACACGTATAAGGTAACCCTAAGGAGTTAATGTAGATTAAATTTCGAGGACGAAATTTTCTTAACAGGGGGATAATGTGACAACTGTCAAATTTGCATGCATCCGTACAATTATTAGACAATGATTAATGCTTAATGACTGTGCTGATTTACAAATTATGACATGAATTGCTTTCTGATTATAATTATTATGCATACATGTGCATTATATATTGCAAATGACATAACGTTACTGCATGCAAACTTTGTTGATTCAAATGATGCACGAAACAAAGGTAGCACAGTTACCAGACAAATCAGAAAAATGCTGACGGAGTTCAGTACATAGACATATATGGTACTGAGATACAGAATGGGCCAGAAACCAAGAGTTACACTAGTATAGTGTGTGGGAAAGTAAGGATCACAAAACTGTCTTCCTAGTGATAGTTTAAGTGCCGGAAAGTGCCTAAAACTTACATAAACTGCATAATTCTGCAGAATTCAGCATTTAAACAACTTAATATCATGCAAAAATAAGATTAAATGGTCCTGAATGTTTTCCTAAGTGTCAGGAATCAAAACTGTCACAAAAGGTAACATAAAGCACACTAAACTGCATAGTTTAGAACCTTAACGAACCAGTAACCAACCGAACAACCGGACACTACCCGAAACACCAAATTTTCACTAGAATTGTTGTTTTAACATTACCAAGCTAGTTATGGTCCCCGAACATCATAACACGCTATATAAACATCTAATAACTAAATAACCTAACTAAACACTTAGATTTCAACCATAATCTAACTATAACATTACATTCCAACTCTACACCCCCCCCACCTACGGCCCCAACATGGTGGCCCCACTTGTGATTTTCTGTGATTATAATATTAGATCATGTTTTAACTTTACTAAACATATGAACCTTTGGATTATGCAATATTGGGAGATTATAAGTTAGACTTTTAGTTCTTCACTATCATTTCTCATTCCACACAACACACCAAAACTCCTCTCCCTCTCTTTTTCTTGGTTCGGCCGAGATCACCAAGCACCACCACCCTCACCTTCATTCAACTTCCATCCATTCTTTCGATATCCAAAGGTGTAAGAAGCTATACAAAGAAGCTTGGAACTCTTGGAAGCTAAAGGACCTCTCACATAAGCTTTTATCCACTCCATTTTCATCTAGTGATCATCCCTAGCCGTGAGCTAGTAGTAAGATCATTCTACTCTTCATTTTACCTCTTATTTTGGTGATTAAAAGAAGATACAAGTTGTTAATCAAGATGAACACTAAGAATCTTGAACTTGAAACTATAACATAAGACTAAATACATAAGAAATCATGATATTTATGTGTTGTTATGCTTGTTGATTGTTGATTGCTTATGTTATTGATGTAGATCATCATGTGATCTTGCTAGATAGTGATTAAAGACACAATCTAGCAAGATGAGAGGATGATTATGTTAAGGATCAATAGATCATCCTCATGTAAATCATGAACTTGAAAGTATAAGTTGTTTTTCTTGTTAAGTGATGATCAAAGTAAACATAAAGTCTTGTAAATCTATGATTTCAAGAATGATTTTTCTAGAAATCAATTTAGAAATACAAAGTTTACTTAATCTTGATTCTTAAAGAAATTAACCATATTTTTAGTGGTTAAACAAGTATAGAAATACTTATGTAACAAGAAAAACTCAAGAAGAAACATTTTTAGAAAAATGATATACAAGTTGTAAAGGACTAATTTCTTTAAAAATGATGTTTTTAATTAAACAATCACACTTTGAAGGGTAACTAGGCTTACTAAATACACTAGTAAGTTACTAAACATTTTTGTAAATTATCACGTTCATGAGGTAGTAGTTTATGCTTGATTTTGGCAAATTGGTAAGTGTAGATTGATTTGTTGTTGATTGTGTTGATTTATAAAAGAAAATGATATGCCTTGAAGGCATGGAAACCTCCATTTTTAGGGAAACTATGGCAAAATTTTTCTAGAAATTAAACACTTAGAAAAATATTTTTAAACAAATATTTGCAAGTATATTTTAAACCATGAATTTTTATATAAAGTTTGCCATAACTTTTGTTACAAAAATTAAAAATATTGGAGGTTGATTTTTGTAAATAAAAGTGACTACATATGTATTTAGGAAAATATATATTTAGAAGTCACCATGTGTGTGATTATTTGTATATTATGTGTATTAGTTATATTATTTTAGAACTTGAAATAATACAACTCATCAAAATACCAAAATTTAAAATTCAAAATATTACCAAAATTCCAAGAGAATGAATATATAAATTATACCCACAATATTGGAGAAACCGAACAAAGGAATACAACTCACAAACAAATTCCGAAAATTTTATTCATAAGTATATTTTGGTAATTAGTATTTTGGACACAAGAGAACCAAAAATATGATTTTCACAATTATTATTACAAATTATATCATATTTTTGACAAGGAGAAAATATATCATTTTTGGTAGATAAAAATATATTATTTTGAGGTTTATATGAAAATTTAAGGTACTGTTGCCAAGGGAAAAATTATAAATAATTTTTCTATGTAATATTTCTTAAAATATATATTTCGGGAATATATATTGATGTATTTTTTATTAGAAATATTATTCCGGAAAAGTTAATACAGAAATTAAGTATACTTAACACAATAGAAATATGTATTCTCGTACGTATAAATACACACCGGAATACGCCATCGATACTTGGCAAAAATATACAAGAAGTAGAATACGAGCATAAATACACCTATCGTTGGGAAGGATATACATGTATAAATACATAACACATAAAAAGTAATAAGTTAAAATATATTATTTTAACAATTATTCCAAAATTTAATAAATATAATTTAAGTTAAAATATTTATATTGTAACAAATAATTATATAACTTGGAATAATATTGAAGACACAATGAAACGTAACTCAAAGACACTAATTAATACTAAGTCAAGGCACGACCTGCTCGTCTAATAAACCATAGTACGTTGTAGGGAGTCGTGTACACCAGAGGAAACTTTGAGTTACAGTGAGATACGAAGAACGCAAAACTGTGAGTTCCCCTTTTCTTTAACTGTTTTCAGTTTTATAACTTTGGGGGTGAAGTACATGTTACAAACGTTTATATGTGGTATGGTTAGCTAAGGAAAGGTACTGCTAGATCATGTGAGTGGTGGGTACAACGCTTAAGACCATTAATCCTTGTAGTAGGACCGAGGGACATGAGTGATAGATATATTTGGGTGTAGCAAGCCCACACCCATGTGGACCGGGGTTTGGCCCATCAGATGACTATGTCTTCAAACTGAAGCCCGGTGCAAAATCTGCTAGTTTTGAGCCTTCCTGCATCACGTCACACATATTAATGGCCTTGCAAACCATTAATGATCTGTTCTCGTTGTTGCTTTCATACCAGGGTTTACAAATGCATACATACTTACTTATGATGATTACAAAGTTTATTCGAGCTCACACACTAAACACATGAACTCGCTCAACTTTTGTTGATGTTTTTAAACTACATGTATTTCAAGAAACTTAGTATGGATGTCACACCCCAACCGATGGCGGAATCATCGGGGCATGGCACTGAGCGAAACAAATTGTCCAGAAGTTTCCATAACAACTATTTATACTATTCAGTTAAGTGATACGTCCCATACCGTATCCCAAATAATACAATACATTATTACAGATAACTACTAGTCAAGTAATTCTGTTCCGACAACTTAGATTTAAATAAAACAAATAAGTATTGTTCAAATGCTCCTAAAGACCCGGTCGGACAAGATCTACAGACAACTATGCTCTAGACGCTTGTTCCTGACAGACAACTATTTGTTGGGGGGCTCTAGAGCTTTATTCTAGCCTCGCTTTCCTAGCAAGCAAACATCTTAAACACCTGTCACATACGTTAAAATACAGTCAATACATAAATGTAAAGGTGAGCATACAAGTTTGATAATAGCATATAGAGTTCGAAATAGTTTACGCATAACCAGCACGTACGCAGAGGAAAACGAAGCAAGTTAATTATCGACATGGATCTATAGATACAAATGACTGCGGGTTGACTGTCCGAGACAGTTCGCAATACATGATTACCACCGTAATCCATGCAAGTAATTGTCCTTAACAACCCCCGTGTGAACGGGTGCTGAGTCCAAACTATAGTACTACGTCGTTAAGGCAGGTAGACAGCATTCCATGTGTAAACACAATCAACAAGCATTCATTTAGTCACGTAATACATGCGAATCGGTTAGCGTTCAAATAAATTGAGTAGTGTGATCGATTGTGTTTTGATATAAGTAACGTATGTAACACCCAAAAGTGCTAAAAGCAAAAAGGGATCGAATATACTCACAGCGATTGATTGATGGATTGAAGGGAGCGCTTGAGAGTAGGGTTAGCCTGAATATGTCACACCCCCAAAATCCACGCGCGGAGTACCACCGCATGGAGGCGTGACATGACCAGGATCAAGCCACCAATCATAATGAACATATAAGTAAATAGTAAACGTCATTCATCAATACGAAAGGTGTTTTCAAAACCCAGCATAATCAAATGTGTAGCGGAAGCATTAATGTAAAAACCCAACATAAGTATCAAGTTCTAAAAATGTAAATGTTTAACATAGAACTCAACAGTCCATGTGCCCACAACGATCGCGCCTCCCGTGCAAGCTCCATAAGTACCTAAGGCCCTGCAAGGCATGTAACAGAAGGTCAACAACTAGTTGAGCGAGTTCACAGTAAGTAAGTTCGTAATAATGAGTTCGTTGCATCACCATGCGTCATTAAATAAGTCAATTTGTTTGTTCATTTAGTGGGGGCTTCCCATGTGTGTATGTTCAGTTAGTGGGGGCTTCCTATGTGATATGTACTAGACTAGAGGTAACCATAAGTGTTCTTCCTAACCCGAGAACAGTAGTACGTACAAGGTTTACGTAGGTTTTACGTAAGTGTCCTTCTCAACCCGAGGACAGTGGTACGCGGGGGTTTACGTAGGTTTTACGTAAGTGCCTTTCACAACCCAAGGCAGTAGTGAGTATAAGTTTACGTAGTTTTACGTAAGTGCCCTTCGCAACCTGAAGACAGTGGTAAGTACAAGTATACGTAGGTTTTACGTATGGGTCCTTCTCATCCGAGGACGATGGTATATAGTCTAGTAATAGTGTAAGTACAAGTAATCGTTCAATCCCTTTATTCAACCCCTTTCCCAACCCCGGGAATCCCATGCCTTGGTAAGAGTGTGAACTCACCTTGGTTTGCTCGGCAGATACACAGAAAAGTAAATCAAGTTATTTGGTGGTCAACCACGTCCTACCATGGTTACCATACAAGTCAGGTTTATATTCAAGTAGTGCACATATGTTTTCTACACATATTCCATCTAGTTGCATACAAATATTAATCATGGCATGCACGTATAATCATGGCAGTTCAACCACAGCACAAGTTCAACAGTATCATCACGTAAACAAACAATGCCCAACAGTGCGGCCCAATTACTTGGGCCCGTAACAGTGTGCAAGTCCAGTAGTGTGCACGTGTATATGGTCTCGAGTCGAGACTGGCGATCTCGAGTCGAGACGGTGATCTCGAGTTATAGCCTCAACGTTCTCGAGTCGTAACTAAAGGTGGTCTCGAGTCATGCATATACTAGTCGAGACTAGACGGTCTCGAGTCGCAACAGGACTCGCAACCATGGTCTCGAGTCATGCTATTTGTGCTGTTGATGCGTGGTCTCGAGTCGAGACTGTGGGTTCTCGACTCGCAACCCGTGTCGAGACCGGAAGGTGTGTAACAGATTTCCTTAATTGCAGCTCAATAATATCCGTAACAATTGCTAACAGTTTTGGCAGTTTCAAAACGGATCAAATCTACATTTCATTCAGCAATCATGCATAATCATACAACCCTAATCATAATCAACTCAAGAACTGCAATCATCAATCATCCGAATCAGTGATTTCAATATCTATTATGCAACCCTAATCATTCCAATTTGATTACATAAACAACGATCATATGCATACATACGGCCGATGATCTTATATCCATTCGGTTCCATATCAACATTAAAGCATTCATCACTATTTTATAGTAATCTAACAGACTTGCTCATCATGCATTTACAAGCATAACACATTAACATCAACATCAAATAACACCTAGTTACTCGATCAACAAACATCAAACATATCCAAAACCAAACAATGATATAACACTAACCGGTTAGAGAAAAGAGCAAAGATTTATCCGAATCGCAAAAGCTTCGATAGAAGGAGGATGTTTGCTGTCGCACAAGGGTGAGAGAGAGAGAGAGCTTAGGGTTTGTGTGAATTTCTTATGTTTGTAAGTTATGAGAAACAAGTCCCATAATGGGTATGTTTTACGCACACAAGGGTAGTGGGCCGAACCCTTTAATGGGTTGCCCTTATGGTCTCGAGTACAAGGATGTGGCCCGAATGGGCTTGTGCGATTGGGCTATGGTTGTGCAATTCGGGTTACCAACATTCACAAAAAAAAATACAAAAACATAGCATTCACTTAATCAACAAAGTTCACGTAATCACATATTTGTTCAAACAAATTACATCGAAGCACACAAAGAGAGGTCTGAAACATGAGTTGTCACATTATCCCCAACTTGAAAGAAATTTCGTCCCGAAATTTGGTACGTACTCACTGAGGCAGCTAGTTAGATTGCATGGTTTTCCTGGGGTGTCACATCCTCCCCCCATTAATCTGGAATTTCGTCCTGAAATTCCGTGGTAGCTTCAGCCTCAGAAGTGGTTGTACTGTTTACGAACAATTGGGGATACTTTTGTTTCATCTGATCTTCGCATTCCCAGGTGAACTCTGGGCCACGACGGGAGTTCCAACGAACTCGAACAAGAGGTATTCTGGTGTGCTTGAGGACCTTGACATCCCGGTCCGTGATTTCAACTGGTTCCTCGACGAATCGCAACTGCTCATCGATCGTGAGCTCCTTCAAAGGAACTATGAGGGTCTCATCTGACAGAAACTTCTTCAGATTCGACACGTGGAAAACATTGTGAACTGCACCGAGTTCTGCTGGTAAGTTTAGTTTGTAGGCCACTTTGCCTATTCTTTCTATGATTTCTAACGGTCCGACATACCGTGGATTGAGTTTGCCTCGTTTGCCAAAACGAACCACACCCTTCCAGGATGAGACTTTGAGTAGCACTCGATCCCCAACTTGGAACTCGAGTGGTTTCCTGCGCTTATCAGCGTAACTTTTCTGACGGCCGCGAGCCGCCGCCATGCGTTGCCGTATCTGTGCAATTCGTTCAGTAGCATCAACTACCATTTCTGGTCCTGTGATTTGACTATCCCCCACCTCTGCCCAACAAAGAGGTGACCGGCATTTACGTCCGTACAATGCCTCGAATGGAGCGGCTTGAATGCTGGTGTGGTAACTGTTATTATACGAAAACTCCACCAAAGGGAGATGTTTTTCCCAGCTGTTGCCGAAATCAATAACACATGCCCGAAGCATGTCTTCTAGGGTTTGAATCGTGCGCTCAGACTGCCCATCCGTCTGAGGGTGATATGTTGTGCTCATGTCTAATCGAGAGCCAGAAGATTTGTGCATTGCTTGCCACAGTTCTGAAGTAAATCGTGCATCTCGATCAGAGATAATAGAGGTCGGCACTCCGTGCCTTGAGACAACTTCCTTAAGATATACGTCTGCTAGAGTGGAGAACTTATCCGTTTCCTTAATAGCCAGGAAGTGTGCAGACTTTGTGAGTCGATCCACGATCACCCAAATAGTATCATTCCCATGCTGGGATCTAGGTAGGCTAGTAACAAAATCCATGGAAATTTCCTCCCATTTCCACTGTGGTATCTTGGGTTGCTGAAGTAGGCCTGATGGTTTCTAATATTCCGCCTTGACTCTCGCACAAGTCAAGCACTTGCTAACGTATGTTGCTATGTGGGCCTTCATACTAGGCCACCAATACGTAGTCCTGAGATCGTGGTACATTTTATCCGAACCTGGATGTACTGAGTAGCGAGACTAATGAGCTTCGTCCATTACCAGCTCGCGTAAGTTTCCATAATGTGGGACCCAAATATGCCCCGTTACATAATAGGCACCGTCTTCCTTCTGTTCTAATCGTTGCCTTGGACCGCGTAAGGCTTCTACCCTGACGTTTTCCGGTTTCAATGCTTCTACCTGAGCATCTCGTATCTGTGCAGGAAGACTAGACTGAATAGTAAGTTGCAATGCTCGCACGCGTCTAGGCGTAGTGTCTTTCCGACTGAGGGCGTCAGCCACAACATTGGCTTTGCCTGGATGGTATTTGATAGCGCATTCATAATCATTGAGTAGCTCAACCCATCGACGTTGACGCATGTTCAATTCCTTCTGCTTGAAGATATGCTCGAGACTCCTGTGATCGGTGTAGATAGTGCACTTGGTACCGTACAGGTAGTGTCGCCATATCTTAAGCGCGAAAACAATAGCTCCCAGCTCTAAATCGTGCGTCGTGTAATTCCGTTCGTGAACCTTGAGTTGGCGCGAAGCGTAAGCAATAACTTTATCCTGTTGCATCAATACACAACCAAGCCCCTGTATCGATGCGTCACAATAGACCACAAAATCGTCCGTGCCCTCTAGCAATGAAAGAATAGGTGCACTGCAGAGCCTATCCTTTAAGTGCTGAAAAGCGGTTTCCTGAGTATTACCCCAACGATAAGTGACACCCTTCTGTGTCAGTAGTGTAAGCGGCTGTGCAATCTTTGAGAAGTCTTTGATAAACCTCCTGTAGTAACCTGCCAAACCCAAGAATTGGCGTATTTCCGTTGGTGTACGCGGTGCAGGCCAGTTCCTGATCGAATCTACCTTGGATGGATCAACACGAATCCCATCCTTGTTTACCACATGGCCTAGAAAGTGGACTTCACGAAGCCAAAAGTCGCATTTCAAAAATTTGGCGTATAACTGTTCTGTTCGAAGAAGCTTCAAAATAAGCCGTAAATGTTGCTCGTGTTCCTCCCGACTTTTGGAATAGATCAGGATGTCGTCGATGAATACAATCACGAACTTATTTAGGTAGGGTTTGCACACTCTGTTCATCAGATCCATGAAGACTGCCGGTGCGTTTGTCAACCCGAATGGCATGACAAGAAACTCGTAGTGGCCGTAGCGAGTTCTGAATGTTGTTTTGGAAACGTCCTCATCCCGGACTCTCAGCTGATGGTAACCTGACCTCAGGTCTATCTTGGAGTAGTAGCTCGACCCTTACAACTGGTCGAATAAGTCATCAATTCGTGGAAGAGGATAGCGGTTCTTCACAGTCACCTTGTTCAGTTCACGGTAATCTATGCACATCCTGAAAGTGCCGTCCTTCTTTTTCACGAATAATACTGGAGCTCCCCAGGGCGAAGAGCTAGGTCGAATGAAACCCTTATCCAAGAGTTCTTGTAACTGTGCAGATAGTTCTTCCAACTCTGATGGAGCTAAGCGATACGGTGCACGAGCTATGGGTGCTGCTCCTGGAGCTAGTTCGATCTGGAATTCGACCTGGCGATGAGGCGGTAGCCCAGGTAAGTCTTCAGGAAACACCTGAGGAAAGTCACGTACAACTGGAATATCTTCCAATCTCTTTTCTTTTGCTGATGCATCAGTAACAAGTGCCAGAATGGCAGCGTGACCCTTTCGTAAACACTTCTGGGCCTTCAGGAAGGAGATGATGCCAACCACTGCACCACTCTTGTCGCCTTGAACTTCAAGGGGTTCTTGACCAGAACGAGGAATACGAACTATCTTCTCCTTGCATAAGATCTCTGCTTGCTGTTGGGATAACCAATTCATCCCAATGACAATGTCGAAACTACCCAGAACTATAGGGATGAGATCGATAGAGAAAGTCTGACCAGCGAGGATAAGATTACAACCCTGACTATGTGTGTGGCCTCTATACTTTTACCGTTAGCTAACTCTACGACATGTTTGGTGTTTAAGGGAGTTGGTGCACGTTTTAACATTTGGCTAACTTTCAAAGACATATAACTTGTATCCGCACCCGAATCAACTAATACAGTAACATAAAAGTCGTCGAGAAGAAACTTACCCATAACTACGTTGGGATCATTCCTTACTTCTCCCTGCCCCAGCACAAATGCACGTCCCCTAGCTTCGTTGCCATTTTTGTTTCCAACGTTGTTATTTTCGTTGCCTTGGTTATTTATGTTGTTGTTGTTCTGGTTTCGGTTAACTGAGGGCAGTGTCTCTTGAAGTGACCTTCAGCGCCACAATGAAAACACCCCTTGTTGCCCTGTTGCTGGTTCTGCGGTGCTTGCTGCTGCTGGTTCTGAGTTACAGGCCATGGACTCCTACAATCCTTGGCCTCATGACCCATTTTGAGGCACCTCTGACAGTGACCCTTGTTGCACTGGCCACTGTGGTGTCTGTTACAATTGTTGCACCTTGGGAGGTTTCCTCGATATCCACCCTGTCTGTGATTGCCCGAAGATTGCTGACCAGGGCTCTGATAGTTGTCAGTCTTTCGCTGCTGCACCTGAGACTGAACTGTGGCTGAACCCTTGCTGGAATCCCCCTCACATTTTCGCTTGTTGTCACTGGGAGTAGCAGGAGTAGCAGAAGTGGTAACGGTAGCAGTAACGCTGATACATTTAGGCAGCCTGTTCTGTTCCACTGCCTGATCCGTGAGGCGATGAGCAAGACGTTGAATGTCCTTGATAGTTGGACACAAGATGGCCAGCTCGTTTGACCGTTTCGTATAAGCTTCAATTTCCGATCCTGTCATTTTCAGATGATAGAGCTCCACTTCCAACTTTTGGATGTCATCACGTGTGCAGTATTCCCGTTTGATGAGTTCCTTAAAATAATTCCAATGGGTGGCGTTAGCAGCTGCCAACCCTAATATCTGAACTTGCGCGTTCCACCAAGTCAGCGCAATTCCTTCCAGAGTACCAGTGGCGTACTTCACCCTGCGAGCCTCAGGGCATTCACACATTTCAAATACCGACTCGAGCTTCTCAAACCAATGGAGGAGTCCAACTGCTCCTTCAGTGCCACTGAACGTGCTTGGACGACAGTCCATGAAGTTCTTGAAAGTGCAAACAGGTTGCTGAGCGTGTTGACCTATCGTGTATAAGAATAGGACAAGGTTAAACGCAAGAGTTGGTTTAGGGGTGTAGGATCTAGAGATCCTAGTGTGAGTTACGACTGCAGGATATACCTCCTGCCTGTGCGGCTGCAAGTGCCGCAGCGACTTGTTCGTTAATGAGAGCCGTCAACTGGGCTTGAGTCATGTTAATATGTCCAGACATGATCTTCATAGTAAAGGTAACACAAGTGAGAGGGGTTCGCGAAGAATGCGATGACAGAAAAGAGTAAGCACACAAGTGTTCTCAAGCAATAGTGGTTAGGTGTATCTAAGCATACCATGAGCAAAGTTCTATGTAATCTAACATGTAGGCAATAATACATAAACCATATTACCTAGAATGTTGAGTCTTGCACGTGGAGCGAAGCGTCGTTGTGGATCGTTGAGCACTATACTGGTTATAGTCTGGTTTTAATAAAAACGTTTTCCCTTACTAAAACCAAGTTCTCTATAACCAATGGCTCTGATACCAATCTGTCACACCCCCAAAATCCACGCGCGGAGTACCACCGCATGGAGGCGTGACATGACCAGGATCAAGCCACCAATCATATTGAACATATAAGTAAATAGTAAACGTCATTCATCAATACGAAAGGTGTTTTCAAAACCCAACATAATCAAATGTGTAGTGGAAGCATTAATGTAAAAACCCAACATAAGTATCAAGTTCTAAAAATGTAAATGTTTAACATAGAACTCAACAGTCCATGTGCCCACAACGATCGCGCCTCCCGTGCAAGCTCCATAAGTACCTAAGGCCCTGCAAGGCATGTAACAGAAGGTCAACAACTAGTTGAGCGAGTTCACAGTAAGTAAGTTCATGATAATGAGTTCGTTGCATCACCATGCGTCATTAAATAAGTCAATTTGTATGTTCATTTAGTGGGGGCTTCCCATGTGTGTATGTTCAATTAGTGGGGGCTTCCCATGTGATATGTACTAGACTAGAGGTAACCATAAGTGTTCTTCCTAACCCGAGAACAGTAGTACGTATAAGGTTTACGTAGGTTTTACGTAAGTGTCCTTCTCAACCCGAGGACAGTGGTACGCGGGGGTTTACGTAGGTTTTACGTAAGTGCCTTTCACAACCCGAGGCAGTAGTGAGTATAAGTTTACGTAGGTTTTACGTAAGTGCCCTTCGCAACCTGAGGAAAGTGGTAAGTACAAGTATACGTAGGTTTTACGTATGGGTCCTTCTCATCCGAGGACGATGGTATATAGTCTAGTAATAGTGTAAGTACAAGTAATCGTTCAATCCCTTTATTCAACCCCATTCCCAACCCCGGGAATCCCATGCCTTGGTAAGAGTGTGAACTCACCTTGGTTTGCTCGGCAGATACATAGAAAAGTAAATCAAGCTATTTGGTGGTCAACCACGTCCTACCATGGTTACCATACAAGTCAGGTTTGTATTCAAGTAGTGCACATATGTTTTCTACACATATTCCATCTAGTTGCATACAAATATTAATCATGGCATGCACGTATAATCATGGCAGTTCAACCACAGCACAAGTTCAACAGTATCATCACGTAAACAAACAAAGCCCAATAGTGCGGCCCAATTACTTGGGCCCGTAACAGTGTGCAAGTCCAGTAGTGTGCACGTGTATATGGTCTCGAGTCGAGACTGGCGATCTCGAGTCGAGACGGTGATCTCGAGTTATAGCCTCAACGTTCTCAAGTCGCAACTAAAGGTGGTCTCGAGTCATGCATGTACTAGTCGAGACTAGACGGTCTCGAGTCACAACAGGACTCGCAACCATGGTCTCGAGTCATGCTGTTTGTGCTGTTGATGCGTGGTCTCGAGTCGAGACTGTGGGTTCTCGACTCGCAACCCGTGTCGAGACCGGAAGGTGTGTAATAGATTTCCTTAATTGCAGCTCAATAATATCCGTAACAATTGCTAACAGTTTTGGCAGTTTCAAAACGGATCAAATCAACAATTCATTCAGCAATCATGCATAGTCATACAACCCTAATCATAATCAACTCAAGAACTGCAATCATCGATCATCCGAATCAGTGATTTCAATATCTATTATGCAACCCTAATCATTCCAATTTGATTACATAAACAACGATCATATGCATACATACGGCCGATGATCTTATATCCATTCGGTTCCATATCAACATTAAAGCATTCATCACTATTTTATAGTAATCTAACAGACTTGCTCATCATGCATTTACAAGCATAACACATTAACATCAACATCAAATAACACCTAGTTACTCGATCAACAAACATCAAACATATCCAAAACCAAACAATGATATAACACTAACCGGTTAGAGAAAAGAGCAAAGATTTACCCGAATCGCAAAAGCTTCGATAGAAGGAGGATGTTTGCCGTCGCACAAGGGTGAGAGAGAGAGAGAGCTTAGGGTTTGTGTGAGAAACAAGTCCCATAATGGGTATGTTTTACGCACACAAGGGGAGTGGGCCGAACCCTTTAATGGGTTACCCTCATGGTCTCGAGTACAAGGATGTGGCCCGAATGGGCTTGTGCGATTGGGCTATGGTTGTGAAATTCGGGTTACCAATATTCACAAAAAAAAAATACAAAAACATAGCATTCACTTAATCAACAAAGTTCACGTAATCACATATTTGTTCAAACAAATTACATTGAAGCACACAAAGAGAGGTCTGAAACATGAGTTGTCACAGAATAGTTCGATAGCATAACGATGAATACACGTAAAATGGAAACAAGTGTAAGTGGGTCGAACAGCCTGGTCGATGGAACAGCAGGTTCGATCGAACGGGTTGTTCGTTCGGTTGGAAGGTCCGTTCGGACAGCCTGTTCGATCGGCCGGTAGGCTCGATCGGTTGGACTGTTCGAGTGGATTGTTTCTTCCTTTGAGTAGGATGTGTTTGTGTATGATGGCTTGACCTTTTGAAGTTTTCGTTGTAGTATTTGAGAACACTGAAGTGTTCTTACCTTTCAGGTCGATCGATCGAACGGTCTGTTCGATCGGCTGACTTAACCGATCGGTTAGGAACTTCATAAATGGGTCCTGAGTGGAATGTCACCTGATCGGACAGCATGTTCGATTGGGTGGCACCCCAATACGTTGAACGAATTGAAAATCGATTAAAGGTTGAAGCATAGTATCTCATGATCCGATGAGTAATGTTATCGAACAGCTCGTTTGATCGAACATCACCTCGTTCAACACTACACTTCATGAAATTGTCAAAGTATGGGGCCACTTGCTAGCCGATTGGCTGGCCTGGTCGATCGGCTGACATGTCCGATCGGTTGGGCTGTCCGTTCAGACAGCCTAACCGTTCGGTCAGCATCCTGACCTAGTCGGCCTGTTCGTCTAACACTTTGGCTGTTCTGATTATTTGACGTTATATTGAGGTCGTTTGACAACGAGCTGAACCATGGAGCTTTCGTTCTTACTTGCTTCCCCAGCTCGGACAGGAATCACCCAAGTCCGGCCGGTGAACTGTTCAGAACGGTTAGCTCAACGTTTACCCGAAATCGGTGAACCTCATAGATAGAATCCGAACCTTGAACCACTCATCCAACGTTTACCCGGGCTTTCGACAAGTTGTCGCGGATTTGGAGGATTTTGTCAGTCGTTTCTTGTAATAGTTCGGGACCGGTTAATTGCGAATGACCGATCTCGTGCCACACAATAGGCGATCGACATCTTCTTCCATATAAAGCCTCGAATGGTGCCATTTGTATGCTGGCATGATAGCTGTTGTTGTACGGGAATTCGACTAACGGTAGGTATTTATTCCAACTACCACCGAAGTCTATGACACACGCGCGGAGCATGTCTTCAAGAGTACGGATCATTCTTTCAGTCTGTCCGTCAGTTTGAGGATGGAATGCAGTACTCAGGTTAAGCGACGTACCAAGGGCCGCTTGAAACATTTCCCACAATCGCGGAGTAAACCGAGCATCACGGTCTGAAATGATGTCACGAGGCGTACCATGATTATAAATGATCTCGTCGGTGTAGATTCGGGCTAGGCGTTCTACCTTGTAGTCTTCCCGTATTGGCAAAAAGTGGGCTGATTTGGTCAGACGATCAACTATAACCCAAATGCTGTCGTGACCTGATGGCGTGGGCGGTACTTTGGTTATGAAATCCATAGCTATACTCTCCCACTTCCATATGGGGATCGGAGGTTATTCGAGTAAGCCAGAAGGTCGCTGGTGTTCAGCCTTAACTCTCGCACAAGTCAGGCAACTTCCAACATAGAGGGCGATATCCCGTTTCATACCCGGCCACTAGTACTTGTAACGAAGATCCTGGTACATTTTATCGGCACCGGGACGAATAGAAAAGCGGGATTTGTGGGCTTCGTTCATTATAATCTTTCGCAAATCGGTCCGCTTAGGGATCCAAATTCGGTCCAGATAATAGAAAATCCCATCTGCCTTGCTTACCAGTTGAGCTCCATCGTGGTAGATCCTTTCTTTCTTCAAAGTGCGTTCGTTAAAGCAAGCATGTTGGGCTTCGCGGATAAGAGCTTCGAGGTTGTGCTGGGTTTGGGTATTGCGAATACTGTGCAAATAACTCCGTCTGCTTAGTGCGTCGGCTACAACATTTGCCTTGCCCGGGTGATAACGAATCTCACAGTCGTAATCGTTAAGAAGTTCTACCCATCGGCGTTGACGCATGTTTAGTTCTTTCTGATTAAAGATGTGTTGTAAACTCCTGTGATCGGTGAAGATCGTACACTTGGTACCATACAGGTAGTGTTGCCAAATCTTCTATGCAAAAACAGCTGCGCCTAGCTCGAGATCATGGGTTGTATAGTTCTTCTCATGGATTTTTAGCTGACGAGATGCGTAAGCTATAACCTTGTCTCGTTGCATGAGAACACAGCCAAGCCCAAGGTTAGAAGCATCACAGTAGACAATGAAATCGTTGTTTCCGTCAGGTAACGCGAGAACAGGAGCATTGCAGAGCTTGCGCTTAAGGGTTTGAAAAGCAGATTCTTGTTCAGTTCCCCAAACAAAGGACCTGTCTTTATGAGTAAGAGCGTTAAGCGGCACAGCGATCTTAGAGAATCCTTCGATAAATCGTCGATAATAACCCGCTAGTCCGAGGAAAGAACGAATTTCAGACGGATTCTTTGGCGTAATCCAGCTCTTAACTGCTTCAATCTTCGCGGGATCGACATGAATACCCTGACTATTCACGATGTGACCCAGAAACTGAACCTCCACCAACCAGAATTCGCACTTGGAGAACTTGGCGTACAGTTGGTTCCCCTGTAGTAATTCGAGAACCAAACGTAGATGTTGCGCGTGTTCGGCTTTCGACTTGGAATAAATCAAGACCTCGTCGATGAACACGATGACGAATCGGTCAAGATAAGGCTTACACACGCGATTCATCAGATCCATAAAAACCGCGGGTGCGTTGGTTAGACCAAAAGGCATAACAACGAACTCATAGTGGCCGTAACGAGTGCGAAAGGCGGTTTTGGGTATATCCTCCTCTTGTATGCGTAACTGATGATAACCTGAGCGTAGATCGATCTTTGAGAAACACGATGCACCTTGTAGCTGATCAAACAAATCGTCTATTCGAGGTAGAGGATAGCGGTTCTTGATGGTCAGCTTATTCAATTCCCGATAGTCGATGCACATCCTGAACGACCCATCCTTCTTCTTGACGAAAAGGACTGGTGCGCCCCAAGGAGAGGTGCTCGGGCGAATAAAGCCTTTTTCAAGTAACTCCTGGAGTTGGTTTGAGAGTTCCCTCATTTCGGATGGCGCGAGTTGATAAGGGGCTTTGGCAACAGGGTTAGCTCCAGGAATAAGGTCGATATGAAAGTCGATATCACGACTTGGCGGTAGTCCGGGAAGGTCATCAGGGAATACCTGAGGAAATTCACGAACCACAGGGATGTCTTTGACTTCGGCCTTCTTTTTCTTTTCCTCCTCCGCTGCTACAATGTTGGCCAAGAAAGCGATGTATTCCTTGCGGAGATACTTGCTAGCTTGGACGCATGACATGAGCTTGAGACCTTTCGAAGCTGTTTCACCGTACACACATAATAAATCACCATTCGCGAGCGAGAATCGAATCATCTTTTCAAAGCACACAACTTCAGCATGGTTTTCGCGGAGAAAGTCCATGCCTACTATGACGTCGAAACTTCCGAGTTGCATGGGAATAAGGTCGATTGGGAAGATGTGATTCTTGAGCTCGAGGGTACAATCATGAAGAACCGAGTTAACGGCGACGGTTCTTCCAGTAGCAACTTCGACTTCGAATGATGAGGGAAGATAAGAGTGCTTACGACTAAGGATCTTCTCGAATTCCAACGACACAAAGCAGTTATCGGCTCCAGTATCAAACAAACATGATGCATAAATACCATTCACAAGGAACGTACCATTAACCACGTTGTTGTCAGCCTGGGCTTGACGGGTGTTGATGTTAAAGGTTCTGGCACGGGCTGCTTGCTGTTGCTACTGAGGCTGCTGCTGTTGTTGCTGTTGTTGCTGCTGTTGGGGTTCTTGTTTCACAAACTGGTTCGGGCATATGTTTGCAAACTGGTTAGGGTCACCACATGCAAAGCAGACTCGAGCATTGACCGCGGGTGCTTGAGCTGTGTGTTGGCCTTGAGGGGCTGGAAGTAGAGCTTGTTGGGCAGTGGCTTGAACTGGGGCTTGCCGGGGACCATAGCGACAATTCGCACTGAAATGCCCGTAGAGGTTGCAGTGGGCGCAGAAACGACAGGCGATTCCCATCGGATGATGGTATGAGCATGTCGGGCAGAGCGGGTGGGGACCTGTGTAAGCGCGCTTGGCTGGTGGCGCATTGATCACTGGAGCTTGTCAATGGTGAGACTGCTGTTGAGCCTGTACGGCTTGCAGAGGAGCAGCAGTCGTTGTCACAGCACAGTTCTTGTTGCTGGAACTGTTGTTTTTGTGCTTCTTCTTTCTTCTTGATGACTTGAAGGGTTGAGCAGTAGTGGTGTCTACGGTCGATGCGGTGGTGGCTTGGTGCAGAGACTTGGTATGCTTATCCCAAAAACCAGACTTTACCCGCTTGTCATTGATCTCAGCGGCAAGCAGGTAGGTCTCTTCAATCGATGATGTCTTGGCAGCATGAACAAAATCGGCAACACAATCGGGTAGAGCTCGAATATACTTCTTGGTGGCCATGTCTGGCGTCTTGACTTGGTCGGGACAGATGATGCTAAGCTGCTTGAAGCAAGCAGTTAAAGCAGCGTTGTCTCCATCCTTCTGCTTGATGTTCCAAAACTCGTCCTCCAGCTTTTGACGTTCATGGGGAGGGCAGAATTCGTCCATCATGATGGCCTTCAACTCCTCCCAAGTCAGCTCATAAGCTGCATTATTTCTGCGCTTGTTTCGTTCGGCCGTCCACCAGTCTAGTGCTCGGGACTGGAAGACGCCTGTAGCATTGAGGGTGCGGAGATTTTCAGGACAGCCGTTTTGGTGCAGAGTGACTTCAACTGAATCAAACCATTGAAACATGGCGGTAGGGCCATCTTCTCCGGTGAATTCTTTGGGTCCACATGCTTTAAACTGTTTGAAGCTGAAACCAGTCTTGTTGGCATCTTTAGGAGCTTCAGTTCGCGACTCCTCAGACGACTTGCTGACATTTTCATATACCTCGCTCACAGCTTTCACCACACTCTTGGCAATGATAGCAGCGAGACGCTTGTCTCTCTTCTCTTGGCGAGTAAGATGGTGTCGGGATCCAGACGACATTGTCTGCAACAAACATCGTCACATGACTCAACACAACATGATTGAATCTCACCTCACACATCTACTACTTCCTAAAGCTTAGGAACACGTCGAAACATGTATTACATAACACGTAAGCATATAACCACGGATTCACGTAATCACAAAAGCACATAAGCACGTAGGCACGTAGAGCACAGAGACACATAAGCACAGAAGCACATACGCATTTAATCACAGATGCAGTTAATGTCACGTAATTCTCCTATCTACACACAGTAGCATATACAGTATCCTGACTGCATCTAAGTTTTACGAGTTATTCGAATATAGCGATTGCGAATAGCATATTGAGTTAGTATGGTATAGTCGTATAGCTTGTCGAATGGTATAGTATAATCATAGCGTTATGTTGTCTAAAATTGCAGCGACTTGTTAGCGTATTGAGGTAGAATGTAACACCTCGAAAAATTTCGTCCAATAATGTCTTGACACGTGTCATAAGGTTCCGGTATGTGAAAACATACTTTAGAGGGACTAAAAGTGACAAACAGTGAAAATTATGGAACGTAAGGGTCCAAAGTGTCAACAATGGATAATTAGACTCTATGATAACCCTACATAATGTTTATAACATTAAACGGATGGTTCATGGATCATACGACGCAGAAATTGCACCAAAGTGAGGAATTTCAAACTATAGGGGCCAAAAGTGTCAACATGTTTAATTTATACCTCTGAGTGAACTTTTGGCAGACCCGAAGCTTTATAATGCTAAAATATACTCACTAGAATATGTGGTAAAAATTTCATGAAGTTTCGTCAACGTATGAGAAAGTTATGGCCAAAACCGTACTTAAGGGACTAAAAGCGTCAACGTCGAATTTCATGGCTTTTCGGTTGAGCGCAAAGTTATCCGAGGACATTACCATGTTGGTAAATGTTCTAAGGTTCTTAAAAACCAAGATTTAGGGTTTACGAGTCAAGATATGAAGCCGAAACATCGCATGCAAGACCAGGGACCAAATCTGCCAGATTTGAAAATAGTTTGACAGCAGCAGAGGCCAGGCGACCCGCCTGGACAGACCCAAGCGGGCCGCGTGAGGCTATCAGAACCAGAAAAATGCGAATTTTGTGTTTTGGGTCAGTTTTGTGGGTGTGTAACAGCTGGTATCACCTCCATAAATCACCAATAAGATGCCATGCATGCCTAGTGCCACAGTAACCTCTGATTTCAGCTTTAAATCAGATCAAAGCCCCATTTCTTGGCATTCCCTTTTGTGATCAAGAAGCTCATTTGCAAGAACTCTCTCCCAAGCATTTCTGGAACATTTCTGGACATCAAGGCCGATTCCTAGTGTTATCTAAGAATCAATAGGACCCTTGTAAGCTTCTAATTCAATCTCTAATTCGTTCTTGCATCGATTATTAGTAAAAGTCAAACTGGTTGTTCTTATACTTTGACTTTCTGATTAAACGAGTTTTACTCAGTCATTTCTCGAATTGAAACCACATATGTGTTGGTATTTATGTGGGAAACAAACCCTCAAAAGGGTATTCTCTGATTCCCACCATATGCATGCTAATTGTCGAGTCAAACTTGTTTTTAAAAAGTCAACAGAAGTGGTTTTTGCAAAAATAAGCTTAAATGGTAATGTAGAGGACATGCAATCTGTTTGATCATCATAAATAACTTATAATATATGTAAGAATGTGTTTTATCATAATCAACTCGACAATCTTGAGTATAAATACGAATCGGAACCGAAAGTCTTATAAAAAGACTTTTTCGTAGACTATCGATTCGGATCCGTACATGCATGTTTGAGACCTGTATTGGAGAGTACTTTGAACCATATTTATTTTGGTAAAACTCTCTGGAATTTTTATATCTCGAGTCTATTCTTAGCCGATTCATTTGCATGTTCCGATTTATGCTTAAAGTTGACTATTTTGCCCTTTTTGATATAAACGTGATTTTTGGAAAAGTGAAAGAGTAGAAATCTTTATTTCTAATATATAAACTTGCACCGAAAATTTGAGACCCGTTGGTGGTCCAGATTTTGAATTATGGCCGATAGCGTAAAACTATATCTTAAAGTTACATAAACGGCCCTTTTCGTGTATAACCTATTTCTGGCCACGTTTTGATACAAAACTTTTTACCAACTGATGTTATATAATATTTTGGGATTTTTGATGATTTTTATTTAATTTTTGGCTGATCGTATCTTAGATCGCTTAGTTATTTCGGTTTATGTCGGTTTTGACCATTTAAGCCATAAAATGAGTTTCATACATTCTTTTGACCCGAAACCTTTTTCTACTGATTTTATATGTTAAATAAACTATTTTGAGCCTTCTAGAAATATAAAAATCGCAGCTTTCATATATAAACCCGGAAACGGCTCGAAATCGCATTTTTAGCGTTTTAAGCGCATAGTAAGCGTTATACTCGTTTTAAACATATAAGACTTATACCTCCTGATGTAATTTGCATATTTTCATATGATAACAGTAAGTATAATATTTTGAACTCAGATTTCCAGTTTTGGCATTTTTAGCCCTTGTGAAATTACTAAAATACCCCTACGGTGCATAGTTTGGTTTAAATGATAGATTTGATTTATGGGTCATACCCTACTGTTATAATAAGTTAAATGAAGTATATTTACTGTATGAACCAGACCCGAAACTCAGATTTCTGAATTGACTCTTTTATAATCCTTTAAATGACCAAAATGCCCTTATAAGGCATAAATTGAGTTTAAAATTATTCCGGGCAATATAGAACATAACTTACTGATATTATATCATATTTAAAGCATGTTATCTCAGGGAACTTGCATATGGCCCTTTTTGCCTACCCGTAACACTCTTTTAGCGCTCGGTTCGGTTTATGTAACTAGTTTGCATAAATTGACCGAATCGTGCCAAACGTTATCATTTTTGTCTCAAAATCCAGAATGTATTTAGTATACCCATATTATACAAGTATTCAAACTTGTCGGGTCTAGATCACGTTCTATCCGGTCTTCGCTTAATCGTGCGCTTGAACCGTATATTTCCTTAAAACTAACCGGTCTAAGCTTAGGCTTAATTAAAGACCCGTTAGTATTCTAATTGGTTATTTATACCATCGTTGCAGACTAGAGCTTTCCGATAAATCGTACCTACGCTTACTTAGGAATACGGCTGAGTTATTATTCTTGCTATTTAAGACAGGAGCTAGCTCAGGTAAATACTTTTAACTTGTTTTCCCTTATACGGGCTTGGGATACGGTATTATAAAAATACCGCTTGGTCGGGTGTAGAAACTGTTTAATCGGAGATGATTAAATTGCATAATCCCGTTTTAATCTGTGTTGATTGATAACAAATAACATTGGGGGTTAATGACCGTGTCCTGGATATCCTTGGCTCATTTTAAAAAGTGAATGGCCACGACGTAAGCACAGGGTGTAGACAGAACACCTCCTGTTGCATATGTATAACGTATACTCACTCGTGAGATTATCTTCTTGTGAGATTATATTTGTGGTGTGTCGATTAATCTTGTCCGGCTTGTATTGTATAATCACCGGCCCTAAATGTTGGACAACCATGTAAATCGGATACAAGATTTTTATTAATAAAATTGTCCCAAGTATAAAGATTAATTTTGCCTCTGTGCATTTTAATCAATGTGTCAAGATATTTTGTGCCGTTTGCACTCGAATCACTTTTCAAACTCTTTTTCCAAAATGAGTCAGTTACTTGTATTTACCAGTGTAAACTGACGTATTTTCCAAAAGGTTAAGTGACAGGTACTATGCGTAATTGGCTGGGAGCTCGGGGCGTCACTAGGGAATCTTGCAAGTCCTAGATGCCTAAAGTCTATTGAACAGTTTTCTATTATTGATCCGCCTGTGGATCCTTTACCTTCCGTTGTAATACTTTGACATTACTTATATTCGGAATGTAATATATTTATCTTTTGCTTCCGCTGTGCATTATTATATTGTGTTGTTTGTCTATGATGACGCCAACTACGTCACTATACTCCCCACCGGGCCCACCGGTGACACGTGGAAAATTGGGGTGTGACAGGTTGGTATCAGAGCCAACATTGAGTGAATTAAACACTAGCTTTTGTGTTTAATCTCAATGACACAATTGCACATTCCTAAATCTTCTGAGTCTAGACTTAACATAGGAATACTCCCGATTCTAATCTGGAATTTACTGCTTCCGATTATTTTTATTGGATACGTCGCCAAGCGAAGAAGCCGTAATAGGAGTTCTCCACACCGGAGCCCGAGATGCTGAGTCTCGTACCGCGGCTAAAATGGGACGAACATCCAAGGAGAAAGCATTCAGAAATAAGATGAAGAAGAAACTCCTTTTACTGAAAATCGTTTTCCTTATTAGTCCTTATAAGTACATAATTATCTTTTAATGCCTACGGGCCAAACTTATTTAAAACATCCATTAGTGATGTAGTGCCTACGGGCCAAACTTATTAAACATCCATTAGTGATGTAGTGCCTGCGGGCCAAACTTATTGTTGGTGCACTTGTGTCTGTACTTTGTCTGTATTTTGTAATGTATAAAACGATGTCTTTTGTTTGTCGTGTTTATGTCTTTTGTAATGTTGTTTATGTGTTGGAATGTGTGTTTGACCAAGTCAACCATCCTCCTGGTTTGACTTGGCCAAACAGTCAACACTTAGTGTGTAAAACTTGTATGCTTCGAAGGATGTCATCGAAGGATGGATTGTATCCTTCGATGACCTCGAAAGATGAGCTTTCGATGGATACTTATGGACCTCGAAGGATATACCATCCTTCGAGGTATGTTTGGATCCTTCGATATCTTTCGATGGTAATTCTGGTCGATAGATGATCCTTCGACCAGAATGCCTGATCCTTCGTGCATGTCTGTCTGATATGGGTATATATATCCCATGAGGGTTTTCACTTCATAGTTAGTCATTCGGATAGTTTGGAGAGCTTTTGTGAGTGAACCCAAGGTCTTGTAAGAGAGCATTTCAGTTTGGTCAAGGTCTGTAACCGTGTCCACTGAAATACAAGAGAAAACTTTGATACTTTGCTTGTCTACTCTTTCTCTTGTAATCTTTGCTTTCATCTAAACTACGGTTTGCACTCTAGCTTGGATTCCGCACTTGCTAGAGTGTTGAACATAACAAGGAATAGGTTTATCCTCAACCTCCGAGGGACCTACAAGTGGTATCAGAGCCGTGGCTCTTTTCCTTGTTAAAACCGGGTTTGTGCAAGACTTTGGTTGTGTTTGGACAAAAACTTTCTTGGTTTAGCACCCATTTTTAGTGTGTTTTCTGCATTCTTAACCATAAAAACGTGTTCTAAACTGACCGGGTGTGTTACGGGAAGGTTTGGGTAACTTAAAATCTTGTTTTGAAAGGGTTGCTATTTTTCCGGCCAAAATTCCGGTTGATTTCCGGTACTGGTTGTGGATAAGAAGCTTCCTTTTTGGGCAACTTTTTCAAAGTTGGTGAAAAGTTGGTGCAGAAACATCCCTTCTGCCGAAAGTTGGCTCACCAACCACATCAACCTGTCACCAACTTGTCAACGTCTGTGTCAGTGTGTCAGACGTGTTCGAAAGATACCTTTCGAACTCGAAAGATCATCCTTCGATCAAGGAGATTCGACAGATAACCATCCTTCGAACATCTTTCGAAGTCAGTGTGTTGTCTTTCGAGTCAAGGAATCTTTTCGAAAGATACATCCTTCGAGTTACTGTTTCCCTTCGAAAGATAAGGATCCTTCGTGTAGGAGAATCTTTCGAAGTGATTGTTCGAAACTCAACAGTGATCCTTCGAACACTGTTGATCTTTCGAACAAGTGTCATCTTTCGAGCATCTTTCGAGTCTTATCTGTTTAGACTTAACAGTTTGTGATTTTCAGGTCCTTCGATCCGAGATCCTTCGACAGTTTGTTATCCTTCAAAGTTTTAACATAGTTTGTGAAAATTATTTTTTTTAAAAAATCATTTTCACCTAATATATTAAATATAAAATGGGAACAAACGGTCAATGGGATCCATCTGCGTGGACTACAACAACTTTGACTCCACAGGCATCATCTACGCAATCATCAACCACGCAATCTGCGCCAGAGTTCAACAAAACTGCATGGATGCAGGCTATTGCCCCAACTCAAGCTGCAATGATAACTGCAAATCAATGGGCATTGGTCACTAATCAAAGCAGCAGCATTCAAGCAATGATGCAGAACGATAGTGAAACTGGTACAAGCACGAAACCGCCAAAGCTTAATCACATCAATGATTGGGGATGGTGGAAAGAAAGGCTGAGAACTTATGTTCAGGGGCAAGGTCAAGATCTATGGATGTGTTTCTTCACTCTATTTGAAAATGAGTTGGAAGTTGCAGGATCAAATCCAGAAACTTACAGCACAATGTCTGACGAAGATAAGAAGAAGTTTGAATTGGAAAAGAAAGCATTTATGATTCTCACGCAGGCTCTTCACAGAGATATATACCACCAGTTCGTCTACTGTACGACTACCAAAAGTTTGTGGGATATGCTCACGTTAAGGTGTGAAGGAAATGCTCAATCAAGGAAGATCAAGCAGGAGCTGCTAAAGAAAGAGTTTGAAGGTTTTACCTGCATGGAGAATGAAGGTCTAGCAGAGTTGTCTACAAGATTTCACCATCTGTTGAGTGAAATGTTTGCCTTCAAAGTCTCTGCCACTCCACAAGAAATGGTGAAGAGATTTGCTGATGGCTTACCAGCAAAGTGGAGCAGTTATCTTGAGATTCTCAAGGAAAACGGTGTTCTGGATACAATTACCATTTATGAGCTAATACAGAAATTGGAAAACAAAGATGTTGAAGAAAAGCTCAAGGCGAAAAGAACAATCACTCCTCAGAATCGAGAGATGTATTTTGGGATTACAGGTGGTATTTCTGGAGAAAAGCCAGCTTCTCAGCATGCTAAGCTTCAAACAGCGTTCATCTCCAACACCGGACCTTCAACAGCAAATCAATTTGATCCTTCAGCATACACAATGATGTATTCAAGACCAGATTCTTCTTCTCAACAACAACAACAACAGACAGCTCAACAATTCACGCCACCGCCTTTCCTGGATCCTAACAGAGCTCAACAGCAACAACCACAACAACAGGGATTTTATGGAAGTTCTTCAAGCTTTCAAGCTACTTCCAATCCGAACACTGTCAGACTGGATACTTCCAATTTTTCTAAAGTCAGTGTTGAGATCGCCAAGGAGCATATGGAGATGTTGAACACCTTGGTTAGCGCCTACTGTGGGTTGGTTGCAGGACAGATTGGAAATATCAACCTAACCAACGAAGATTATCAGCAGGTTGATAAAGAAGAGTTTGAGATGATGGATATAAAGTGGGCTCTTGCTAGTGCTATCCGTAGAGCTAAAGAGTTTATGGAGAGAACGGGGAGAACCAGCTTGGAAAGCAACAACAACACCAAGTATGGTTTTGATAAGAATGCTGTCACCTGCTTCAACTGTGGTGAAAAGGGTCATTTCAAGCGGGAATGTCAGAAGCCACCCAAGCAAGGCAATCAGAATCCTTTTAGGAATTAGAGACAGCCTCAGCAACAACAGAACAATTCTGACAGACAAATAGTTGCCGTGGGAGGAAATACATCTGGAACCACAAACTCTAATCCCCACAGAGGATTAGTTGTTCAAGCTGATGAGATTTGCAACTGGAATCTTCAGCTTGGTGAAGGAGGAAATGGTGGAACAGCATGTTATGCTAAGGTGGTTGAAAAGGTTGAAGAACCCGTGTCTGCTGGTGAATCTTCAGAAGATGAAGATAGCTCGGGTTATAGTGGAAGTATGGATGGGGAATCACTTGATGCTGGTGATTTATCAAGTGAGGCTTTAGATCTGGAGGTTGATGAGCTATTGGCTGATGCTGAAGCTTTATGCAAGAGAAGATCTATTCTTTGCCAGAAAGCTGCTGGAACTTCTGAGAAGCTTTCTCAATTTTTCTCTGAAGATGGATCTTTTTCTTTTCATACAGCCTTCATGGCTCATGTTGAAGGACAAACCTCTCAGGTATGTGATTCTAAACCTGACTCTATTTCTGCTGCTGTTGAATGTGCTAAATGTCTTGAATATGCAGAAAAGGAAAGTCTTTTTGAAATCACACACAAACACAATCAAGAATTGATTGTTGATCTTTCTAAAGCAACTGAGGCTAACTTGTTTTTAACAAGAAATGAAAAAGAGTTTAAAGCAACAATTGCGTCATTAAAACATGATGTTTCTGAACTTCAAAAGGCTGTTTTGAGAAAACAACATGCTAATAATAACTTGATTGACACAATTGAAAAACAAATGGTAGAGTTAGCTACAGCTAGATGTGAATGTGAAACAATCAAGCAGAAATTGGAAAGCTATTCCAATTCCCGCTATGTTTTGGATCACATTATTGATGTCCAAAGGAAAAAGGGGGATGCAAAATGTATTGGTTACAAATCATGCCCTCCCCCGATGAATCACAATTACTCCAAGTTGCCTAATGACGAGGATATGCCCCGTTTTGAACCTACTGTGCCACTCGGTCTAGATGACTTTGCAGCAGGCCTCGGGTTCACAACAGGTACATCATCCTCGGGGCAATCTGAATCTGAGAATGTGAAAAATTCATCGTCTGTTAAGGAACAGAGTCCTCCGATTATTGAGGATGCTGAGTCTTCGGACGATGAATCTGAAGAAAATGAGAAACCACAGCCTAACTCGGTTACACCAGACATTCCAATTGAGAATCACATCTTGTGTGATCCACCAGTGAAACCGAGTAAGGCTGAAACACCAAAGGCAATGAAGCCCAGTGTACCTAGCAGTGAAAGAATAACTTGTTGTATACGCTCAAGGGAGACAGCAAAATTTATTCTGACAGAGATTTTCCAATCAAAAATGTAAATCAAGATTTAATTGAGAAAATTTTTGAAGGACGAATTGATAAGTTTTTGGGAAACAAAGGTAACAAAGTGACGGTCACTCAATGTGAACCAATTCCGTGTGAGCTAATTAGAAAACAATACGGAAACCAAAAACTGCCAGTTGAGCGAAAACAACAAGTGAATTCTGGAAAGGGTAAGGGCCAGGTACAAGAAAAGAGGGCTCAAAACAAGAATGCTCAAGCACCAAAGGCTCAGCAGCCTAAGACTGAAAAACCAAGGGTTCAACAACCTAAAGTTGAGCAGTCTAAGGCTCCTCAACCTAAGGCTGCACAACCTAAAATTCAACAATCTAAGGTTGAGCAACCTAAGGTTCAAAGGGTGCAAAACAAAAGAGCTCCAGCTAAGAAAAGAGAACAGAAAGTGAACTTTGTGGGATCAAAGGGTACGGACAAACTTGAAACATTTCAAAATAAATCTAACATTGATTTTGTAAAACAAGTTAGAATTTTAAAACGAAATGATCAGAACAATTATACCCAACACACCAATGGATGTGACTTAGGTCCAAGCACATCTAGATCACAAAGTTCAGTATCTGGTTCTTCGTCTGGTCATCAACACGTTTCTCCGAGGTTTGTAGAGCGGAGAATGTGTTTTGAATGTGGAACAGTTGGGCACATTGTAAGATATTGCCCATACTTGCAAAAATTGAAAGGAAAAACAAGTGCTCCCCAAGAAACCAATTACCAAAAACAACCGGTTTCCCCGAAACAAGACCCACGTGTCTTGAAAGAAAGGGAAAAGAAGGTAAAACAAAAGAACAAAAAGGTAATTGAGAAGGCCTTAAAATCAGAGGTCAAGGATGAAAAACCTGTACAAGCTAAACCGACAAATGTAAAACCAGTAAATACAAAAACAATTAATCCAAATACTGGTAAAGGACAACAAGCTTGGAAACAAAAACAGGTCACTAAATCAGGGGGAGCACCAGAGGTTTTATTTCCTAATCATCAAGTGATTGAGATCACTTTCCTTGATGATCAAGGACGACCCAAGTCCACAAAGGCTTGGGTCCCCCTCTCAAACTGATGTGTAAATTGCATGTGCAGGCGGCTCCAGGAGGAACTATCAATAGTCTTTGGATCGTTGATAGTGGGGCTTCCAGGCACATGACTGGCGACTATCGTCTTCTTTTCGATGTGCGAAGTATAAGAGGAGGATATGTTGCGTTTGCTGGAGACAAAGGAGGGTATATCACCGGCGAGGGAATGATCTCAAATGGAATTGTGAGTTTCGACAAGATCAATTATGTGCAACAGTTGGATCACAATCTCCTGAGTGTTTCTCAAATCTGCGACAAGAAGTTCACCGTGCATTTTGATGATGCCGGTTGTTATGTGCTGAAGCCAGGATTTAAGATTCCCGCTGAATGGATTCTCTTATCAGCACCAAGAGTCAATGATTTGTATGTCCTTGATATGAGCCAAGCAATAACTCAGTCAAAACAAGTTACTTGCTTTATTTCAAAAGCCACTGAAAAGGAGACGATCTCTTGGCACAGACGAATGGGCCATATTCACCTCAGAAAAATGAATCACCTTGTCAAAAACAACTTGGTGAGAGGTGTCAATGTGAAGAACTTTCAACTTCAAGATGTCTGTGTGCCGTGTCAGAAAGGGAAGCAGACCAAGAAATCTCATCCATTGAAGAAGGTTAACACTGTCAACATGCCACTCGAGCGTTTGCATATGGATCTTTTCGGCCCAGTCAAACACAAGAGTGTGCACGGAGAAGTTTTCTGCTTGGTAGTTACTGATGACTACTCAAGATTTTCATGGGTTGACTTCATGGTCCACAAGAGCGAGACTCCAGAAATTCTGAAGAATTTGATCACCTTGTTGGAAAATCTGTATAATCTAAAGGTGAGGCGAATTCGAAGCGACAACGGTACCGAGTTCAAAAACAGGGTTATGGATGAGTTTTGCACTGCAAAAGGAATCCTTCATGAATACAGCTCTCGGTACACGCCACAACAAAATGGAGTCGCTGAAAGAAAGAACAGAACCTTAATTGAGACTGCAAGAACCATGTTGGTTGAGTCTCAGCTTCCAGTTCGATTCTGGACTGAAGCTGTTGCCTCGGCTTGCTACACGTTAAACAGGGTTCTCACAGTAAAAAGACATGGGAAAACGTGCTTCGAACTCCTACACAAGAAGACTCCTGACTTGGAATATCTAGAACCTTTTGGTGCACCATGTACCATGATTGAGCCTGATGGGAAGTTTGGTGCCAAAGCTATCGAAGGTTACTTCCTTGGGTATGCTACTCCTAATCTGCGAGTATGGAACCTGACTACCAAAAGAATTGAAGAATGGGGTGAAGTAAGAGTTCAAAGATATTCTAATCCTCTGAAGCCTTCTGGAGATCCATGGATGTTCGATTATGATGGTCTTTTCGACTCATTTAATCTGCCAACATTTGATGATGACAATGCAATTGCTCAAATGTTGTCTGAAAGCGAGAATGCGACTGGCTCTCAGTTAGCTCGTCCAATCATTGTTGACTCACAAGCGTCTTCTTCTGTCAACAATCTCGCTTCAAATGAGGTGTTTAATGATGCTGTCGATTACAATTTGTCATCGGAAGATGAGGAGTATGTTGATGCAAATGATGGTGAAGCACTGCGTCCGGTTCAAGGTACTTTAGAAGCAACGGATCCAGTGTCTGCGCCAATTATCCAAGAAGAAAATGCATCATCTTCTACAACTCACCAGCTTCAGAATGATATCGGGAATTTAAATATCAATAACTTGAGGTCAAATGTTGAAGTTCCTCCAGTTACTGAAACCCGAATTCATAACATTCATCCTCAGCAGAATATTATAGGTGATGTTCTCAGTGGTGTAAGGACAAGGAATCAAATCAGAAATAATGAAAATGTTGGCTTGTATGCTGAGATACGAGAATCGGGACAACAAAATGAGTGGTCTTTCGCCTGCTATGTTAGCCAAGAAGAGCCTAAATCTTGGAAGGAGGCATTGAAAGATGATTCCTGGGTGGAAGCCATGCAAGAAGAACTTCAGCAGTTCGAGAAGTTGGGCGTATGGAAATTGGTTGATAGGCCCGACAACTACAAAAAGATCGGAACTCGCTGGGTGTTTAAGTGCAAAAAGGACGACCGTGGGATTGTTGTCCAAAACAAAGCAAGGTTAGTGGTTCAAGGCTTCAGTCAGATTGAAGGTATTGACTACAATGAAGTGTATGCACCTGTTGCTCGTCTGGAGGCTATTAGAATCTTTCTAGCCTACGCATCCTTTAAGAAATTCAAGGTGTACCAGATGGATGTTAAAAGTGCTTTTCTACACGGAGTAGTCGAAGAGGAAGTATATGTCGAGCAACCACCGGGGTTTGAAGATCCATTACATCCTGACAGGGTTTTACTACTTAACAAGGCGTTATATGGTCTTCATCAAGCACCTCGGGCTTGGTATGAAACGTTGTCTACCTATCTGCTCAGCAATGGTTTTCGACGAGGTTTGATCGACTGTACCCTCTTCATCAAAGAAAAAGGTGAAGATCTTCTGTTGGTACAAGTGTATGTCGATGATATTATCTTTGGTTCTACCGATGATAAGTTATGCAAGGAATTTGAAAAGGTGATGCAAGATCGATTCGAGATGAGTGCGATGGGTGAAATGACGTTCTTCTTGGGTTTGCAAGTTAATCAGTCCGAATCTGGAATTTTTATCCATCAAACCAAGTACGTCGGAGACATCTTGAGCCGGTTCCAGATGTCCGATACGAAGCCAATTTCTACTCCTCTTCCGCAGAATCACGGGATTACTCCGGATGAAGAAGGGGATGTTGTGGATTCTTCACTTTATCGTGCTATGATTGGATCTTTAATGTATCTCACTGCATCAAGACCCGACATTATGTATCCAACTTGTCTTCTCGCTAGGTATCAAGCGAATCCGAAGGTCTCTCACTATGCTGCTGTCAAAAGGATCTTTCGTTATCTGAAGAGTTACCCTGACACCGGGTTATGGTACCCTAAGGATGATAACTTCGATCTCAAAGCTTTCAGTGATTCTGATTTCGGCGGCTGCAAGAAAGATGGAAAATCAACTACAGCAGGATGTCAGTTCTTAGGCAATCGCCTAGTCACTTGGCAATGCAAGAAGCAGACATGTGTGGCTACGTCTACATGTGAAGCAGAATACATTGCTGCGTCTAGTTGCTGCTCCCAGGTTCTATGGATCCAACAACAGATGCGGGACTACGGTTTTGAATTCCTAACTACTCCTATTTATGTTGATAATGAGGCTGCCTTACAGATCACTAGAAATCCTGTACAGCACTCGAAAACGAAGCACATCGATATTTAATATCACTTCATACGTGATTGCTTTGAAAAGAGACTTATCGATGTGGTTCATATTCACACCGACCACCAACGTGCCGACCTTTTTACCAAAGCATTTGATAAATCAAGATTTGATTATTTACTTTTGGTAAACGGCATTAAGGTGAAGCAAGAGTAACCGACATCAGGAAATCGTTTTTGTAAATATTTTTCTAAAACCCAAAAATCCAAAAATATTTTTACTTTACTTTATTTTTGAATTTTAGGGGGAGAAAGTTTCAAGAAAAATACAAAAACATTGAAAAACCACAAAAATACAAAAATATGTCTTTAATTTATTTACTTTCTGCATTTAAGGGGGAGAAAATTCAGAAAAACACAAAAACAATAGAAAAACAAAAATCAGTTTCTTGGTAATATAAGAGAAAATGATATTACATCAGAGGTCGGTTGAAACATGTTTCCAGAAATCAAAAGAAAAAGAAAATGATAAGTAGCTCTACTAATGATGTACCGGTAGACTCACGATCATTTTAAAGTATGCAGGAGATATAAACATAACAGACTGAAAACCGCGTGGGAACCGCTCATTGGCATATGGTCTTGGTACCGAAATTTCGTTTGATAGATTGCCGAGGTTCTGAGATATTCGGGGTTTATGTTGTTTATCATCTGGGTATCATGGTTGTTTCTATAAAAGACAAAGTCTAAGTTCTTCCATGATACCATACATACGTGTACATATCTCATACTGCATTCGACCTCAATAAGTGATAAACAATCACATGTCCATATCAAATAAGTGATAAAATATCACATTTATCCGGGAGTCAAGTTCATCTCTCTGCTGTACGGAAGTACTGACCTGTTCACGGACTTGCTCCTGTGCCCTCATACATCGAAAATCAAGTTCCTCATCAATAAGTGATTCTATCACATAGGGCTTGTTTTCAAACTCAAATAAGTGACTTGTTCACATTGTAAATATATATGTTAAAAACGGATGATAAATGGTATACTTCCCAGTATGATGAACTCTCGTGCATACCTTGATACGGGAATGTGTCGTGAGTGGATGAACACCGGTCGGTAAGTATAAATCATACCTTAAACGTATCTCATTGTATTATGATTACACTTGATCGCTGAGTTTAAGTGGACAACAATATCGATAATTGTGGTAGAATACTTATCCACCTCTGTAAAAGAATTTTAAAAGGAAATGTGTTTTGACAAAAGACCGCAAGCTGATATGATTCTCTTCGCCAGAAACTCGCAAAAATATTGTTGTGTTTGTACATATTTACTTACTGCTTAATTTTTACTGCTTTATTTTAAAAAAAAAACAGTTTTTGTCGTTTGGTGCATATCAGCACGACATTAGCGGTGATGTCGTTTGATAACATTCAAAGGATATCAAAATTGTTGCCTTTTATTTTATCAAATCACAAAATCCAAAAAGATTTTCTTTTTAACATTATTTTTGATTAACTGATGTTGGTGCTCGATCCGATACCTGACAAGCCGAGATACTTCATAAAACTAACCTTTGCGAAACTTCATAATGGACAACTTTTCAAAATGGTCATTTCTGAAAAACCTCCAAAATTTGAAGGGTGTAAATTGGAAATTCCCAAAAATCCAAAGTGTTGGTGGGAAATCTGATCCTTCGAGGAAGCAATGGCCCTCGAAAGATCAGATGGTCAAGAAAGTCAATGAAAGTCAACTGTTTCAGTCGAAAGATGTGTTGGTCAACGAAAGATTTGACCAATTGATCCTTCGAGTTGATCAGACCCTTTGAAAGATGATTTAGATCGAAGGATATCTTTCGAAGGATTCCAAAATATCTGGTATCTTTCGATCCAGATCCTTCAAATATCTGGATCCTTCGAGCCATATATGGATCCTTCGAATCAAAGGTCATCTTTCGAAACAACCTTTATATCTTTCGAATGGTCTTGGGTCTTTCGAGGCGGTTGGACTTTCGAGGTCATAGTATAAAAGGGTCTTCTTCTTCATTTTCACATTATCAGTTTCAAAAACTTCATCTCAAAAACCCTCTCATCTTCTCGAACCCCTGCCAAAATTTTCAAAATCTGTTGAGATATCAGGATTTCTTAAACAACACTTGGTAGGATGTTTATGTTTTAATCAGTTAACAAACATCAAAGCAAAAACATCATAAACATGTCATTGATCATGTTATTTATACATTAATGTTCTTATTTTAGTTATGTAAAATCTGAATGTTTTGTTTATGAATCAGTGATAGTTGTTGATTGATGTGCGTGTAGTGTAATATAATTTTAGATATATTTTTAAGCCCTTTTTACACTTTTAGCCAAGTTTTAAATTTATAAAACACGATATTCACTAACACTAAACACACATATGGGCAAGTGCACCCATCGTGGACGTAGTATAGTGTTGGTAAGATACCGAGGTCGTCCAAGGACACAAGAGCTTTTAATACCGGTTTATCCTCAACGTCTAATCAAACCAAAAAGTTAGAAAAATGTTTTAAACTAAGAAAAATAAAAACTAACTAAATGCTGAAAAATAAAATAAAGTAAAAACAGATAGACAAGATGAATCACTTGGATCCGACACGTGTATTAGTATAACCTTTGATTATTTTCGCACTTTTGCACTTGTTTAAGAGATTATCTTAGTTATTGTAGTAGGCCCCTTTTTCGGAGGTGACGTTACCCTCAACCCAGTAGTTTGAGTCAGCAAGGATACAATCCTAAAGGGTTGGATTATTGAAAGATAATGAATTAAGTTATTAATGCAAATTATGGTAGGCCCCGCTTTTGGCGGCGACGTTACCCTCGGCTAAGTAGTCTGAGTCAGCAGGGATACAGTCCTAAATAGCCGGGTTATAGTATTAATAGTAGTTAGCTTATGAGGGGGTCAAAGAGTTTGGATCCCCGCCATCCAATACCTATGGGCATTGAAGGAGATCCTACTAAATTTGACCCAGGTCCCAAGCAGGACCTCTAAACGCTGAACAAGGGCAAGACCTTTACCAAACCGTTCCCTTAACCCCCGACCAGGTAGCCAACATACCTCCATATAGACCGTGGAGATATGAATGGTGAAAATCTTTTATTTTATATAGACAGTAAAATAACGCCAAGACACCACGGACAAACGATAAGGAAAGATCACCTTCAACATAAGTAACTAGTTATTAACGTCATTAATACAAAACCAAATAAAAAGTGCAAAAGATTAAAAATAAAAAGTATTATACTAAACACTTGTCTTCACCAAGTGATGTAAGAGACTTAGGCAAACATGGCCTTGATTGTCAAGAACTCTTACGATCAATCTTGGATCCCGAGACGACTCACACACTCTATGATGGACAATGGATGATGGTGGTGGATGATGGTGTTATGGTGGTGGTGGGTGGTGGATGAAGTGTGAGAGAGGTGGTGTGCCAAGGGATGAGAGAGAATGAAGCCAAGCTCCTCTATTTATAGGCTGAACAGAACGCTGGACACGGCCCCGTGTTCGCTGAACACGGCCCCGTGCCCGTCTGACATTCTCTCTCTTCATTAATTGTAATTGCGAATTACAATTAATGCGCCTGCTGTACTTTCAACACGCCCCCGTGTCCGCTGGGCACGGCCCCGTGGTGAGCAATGGAAGCTTCTACTGGTTTGTCTTTTCTGCTGCTTCCTGGGCACGCCCCCGTGTTCACTGGACACGGGGCGTGTTCAGGCTCTGTTCTCTTCTCTTTGTCTTGGGAGGTGCCGTTGAGGGTCCGGGCAGTTCGCTTTTGTTCCTTTTCTTGTAATTATGATAGAATTAGGGGTCTTTTTGCTTCTTTTGTGATTTTGAGCTCATTTCATCCTGAAAATACAAGAGGAAGACAAAAACACTCTTTTTCCAACATTAGTACTTAAAAAGGGTTAGTTTTATGCCTTAATTGATGTGTTTTATATGTTGCATTTTACACACATCATTGATGATCATGTGATGATCTTGTATCTGTTTGTGCATGTTCAAATCGTTTGGATTGAATCTTGATAACTGATGTTTGGTTTGGGTTAAACAGGGGATGTTTAGGGTTTATGGTAAAATCTGATGCAAATGTGTGTGTTCATGTCCGGTTTGGTTTAAAATGTTGATGGTGTTTAAATGGTTTGTAGTGTTGTTATTGTTTTGGCTTAAAACTCACTTGAACAAAATGTAAAACAAACCACCGGAAAAACACATCACCGGAAAACCCTAGAACCCCACCGGAAAAACTCGCCGTTGAACAATTCCGGAGCGAAGGATGATGATGACTCATCACCTCGATAGATGTGCTGAACAACATCCTTCGAGGTGATTCTCGAAAGATGTTAGATTTCACGAAGGATCATCCTTCGATTTGGTCAACCTTCGAAGGATCAAGACATCTTTCAAATTTCTTGATTTTTCGAAAGATGGTCTTTCGATATGGTTGTTATCCTTCGGGGAAAGTGACATCCTTCGAACCATCTGTCATCTTTCGAACAAGATTGCCATCCTTCGTGCCATGATTCAATCTTTCGATGGATAGATGTGATCCTTCGAAGAGTTCAACACTTGGAATATTTTCAAGAAATTGAAAATTTTCTAAGTGTGGAATTCCAATGTTGACTGTTTGACCTTTTTCTTATTACGTGTCAATGTGATGTGCAGAAATGGCACCGAAAGTGAAAAAGGAGCGGGCAAAGCCAACAAAGAAGGAGAAATCGGAAGTTGAGGCTATGTCTGAATCTAGACATAATATGGCTGCATATTTACAACCGGAAGGCAGTATCAGTCCGGAGTTTGCTGGCATCATGGAGTACCTTCACCGCTCGCGCATCAATTATGCTATCACAACGCAATACATTGCCTATCAGTCGCACATCAAGGCATTCTGGAGTTCTGCTGGGATTGAAACGGTAGATAATAAGGAAGTGATCAGGGCTACTGTTGCTGAAAAACCTGTGGTTATTACTGAAAACACTATCAGAGAACGTCTACGACTTGGAGATCAACCGGAAGATCCTACTTCTATAGATCTACAATGTCAACGGGGGTTACTGATGAGGATTAAGTACAGCGAAAATGTTTTGGCTAATCAAATCAACAAGAAGTATATGCCACTTCGGTATAAGTTTTTGCTGCATATTCTTATCCATTGCCTGAGCAACAAGCGTTCTGGGTATGACTTGTCACCGATCGATTTGACTGGATTGTTTACGGCGTTGGTTTTGAACAAGCCGTTTAACATATCTCGCTATATCTTCGACAACCTAAAGGAAAACGCTCGAAGGCCACTTCCGTCTGCAACACAGCGAACATCCACCAAGTTCTGGTTATATCCCAGGATTCTGCAGATGATGATAGATGATCAGATTCCTGATCTTGCTAAAGCCGAGGCAGATGTTCTTCCTGTGAATCCGATGATCGAACGCACTCTGCTGATATTCAAGTCTATGGCCGCATATAAGGAATCGGACCCAATTAGGAAACTGATTGGTCATCTTAATATTCCTGGATATGAGGCACCGCAGCACAACAAATGGCGACATGACGCAAGTGATTCTGATAATGAAGAACCAAAGTTAATCGCTTTGGCTGATACTCAGCTCACGGCTAAACATGGAATCAAGGCAACTAGAAGGTCTGCTGGCAGTTCTAGTGCTGCAGCACATGTTGAGGTTGACGTAATGTTGCTGCTGAAGAACATCAGGAAATGTCTGTAGATCCTGATGTTCGTGTTAGTACTGGTGGTGATGGTGGTGCTGTAGTTGTTGAAACGGGTGGTAGTGCTGGTGATGCTGCTGGTGTTGCTGGTCAGTCTGGTACTGCTGCGACTGACAAGGGAAAAGGCAAAGTAGATGAGACGAGGGAGATAGTTGATGAAAGCAGTTCATCTTCTGAAGAGGAAGGAGGTTCTGATGATGGTGGTTCTTCGTCTGAGGATGATAATCCTCCTCCTCCAGGGATGATGAAAGTTTTTGATAAACGCGGGAACCCTCGATTTGTGCGTATCAAGAAGACGGGTGATACTGGAGACTCTGACAGGGATGAAGATTATACGCTTACTTCTCCGGGTTTTATCAGAAAGAGGAAAGCTAAACGACAAGGTACTCATGCGTCAAAGAAAGCTGCTGGTGATTCCTCTATTCCTGTCTCTGTCCAGCCTTCATCTGCTCCTGAGCAGCAGGTTCCTTCCTCTGGTGATCAATTTACTGAAAAAGAGACGCTGGAGTTAATGTCTTCTCCTCAGAGGTCTTCTGGGACACGACAGGTGACTGTTGATCAACAGCCACCTGAAACTCCCACCTCAGGTACACATGCTCGACCCCCTCTCACTATTACTGGTCCTACAGGTGCCTCGGGTCAGGCTGGTCAGTCTGGTTCTTCAAGACCTGAGCCTTTAAGGCCATCTCTGGCAGAAACCTTGTCAGGATTTTCTGAAGCTGACAAGGTACAATTCCTGATTGAACAAATCAGTGAATTGGGTGATATAGCTGGTAGACACACAAGAACTATTGAAGAATATCGTGTCCTGCGAAAACAAGATGTAGTGGCACACAACCAGCTATGTAAAATTGTTGAAGCTCAGAATGTTAAGATCAAGGAACAGGCTGAGGAAATCGAAAGGTTAAAAGAGGCAAATAGGGCACGAGATAGGGAGGTGGAAATTATGAAAAGACATAGTACCAATTTGGAGACTCAGGCGAAAGCATTGAGGGAGATGGTAAGTAATCGTGATGATAGACTGATGGAGGCTTTCAAGCCCATGTACAGCAACTTCAATAGGGTTTATTCGAGGGTTGGTACATTGTGGAACCAAAGGTGCAAAACCTTAGGAATAGTTCCCGCAAGGCGTGAGGATGATCAAGATGATGATGCTGCTAATCCAGATCAAACAACTGCCTCAGGCTCCGGTGCAACTGCATCCGGTGCTGCAGGCGGATCTGGTACTCCTCAAGATACTCCGTCTGCTCCTCCTACAGCTTCTACAGGCCCAACTGAGCAGACTGAAACACTGGAAATGTCTGTAGACCCTGAAAAGATTAGCCTGGAACCGGAAACATTTACAACAGATCTCCCTGAATCTTCAAGTGTCCAAAAACATCATCCTGTGACGGGTGAACTGCTGGAAGAAGGAGAGTTTATTTCTGAGATGACTGATGAACAGATTTCGATTTTGACTGATTTGGATGAAGTTGCTGTGTGTATGATAGATGCTACTCCGCTGGTACAGGATCAAACTGATTTCTCCACAATTGAAGAAATCTTCATCAGTTCTGATCCTGAACGTCCTGTATATGTTGGAAAGGACAATGCGGAGGTGAATGCCCTTGATGATGACCTTGTTGCTGAAAAGACTGCAGAGTTCGCCAATCTTTCTTCTGATTCGCCATCAGCTCAGGAAAGCCGTGAGAAAACAGTTAATGAATGGCGAGCGGATTTCCTTGCTAGGAATCCTCCTCCGCTCGCTCCGTTGGAACAGGCTAACTATATGATGCTGGAGAAAAATCAGGCTCGGGGTCGCATCATTAGCTGGATGTTTGTCAAAGATCTTCACTGCATGGTCGTGAAAAGAGAAACGGGTCTTCAGTATTTCAGAACTCTCCTTAGTATTCTCACACTTCCATATTATGATGTTGCAGTGTTGGCCCAACTAGATGTAATCAATCGAGCTAAAGAACAGATGGTGGATCTGTTCGCTAAGAAAATCAGGTTAGAAAGGAGATTGGGTTGGAAGGATCCTCTGTACAAGCCTCAGTTTCCAAGATACGAGCAGATCAGGTTCACACTTGATCCAGAAACAAACACCGCTCGTTATCGTTTGGTATACGATCCTCCCAAGGTGATGAAGAAGATTCCGTTACTGAAGATGAAGACCGACTTTCTTGAAAACTTCCGTTGCTGGGTTTACGATGCTGATACTGGAGAAGCGGTGATCCTCTTCAGGGATAATCAAGAGAACTTCAGGATAATAGATCCGATGTGGATTACAAATATGTCCAGATCGGATATTATTGTCTTGAAGGATCATGAGATAAACTATTTAGTTCAAGATCGAGATCAAGCTATGAAGTTTCAAAGGATGGCCTGATACTGCTTCAATCTGCTGGTCAACGCAGGAAGTGCATGGTCGTCACATCATCTGACAGTGGAAAGGACGCTCGAGACTTAAGACATGAAGACCGAGACAAAGCTACAGCCAAGGGGGAGTTTGTTGGTGCACTTGTGTCTGTACTTTGTCTGTATTTTGTAATGTATAAAACGATGTCTTTTATTTGTCGTGTTTATGTCTTTTGTAATGTTGTTTATGTGTTGGAATGTGTGTTTGACCAAGTCAACCATCCTCCTGGTTTGACTTGGCCAAACAGTCAACACTTAGTGTGTAAAACTTGTATGCTTCGAAGGATGTCATCGAAGGATGGATTGTATCCTTCGATGACCTCGAAAGATGAGCTTTCGATGGATACTTATGGACCTCGAAGGATATACCATCCTTCGAGGTATGTTTGGATCCTTCGATATCTTTCGATGGTAATTCTGGTCGATAGATGATCCTTCGACCAGAATGCCTGATCCTTCGTGCATGTCTGTCTGATATGGGTATATATATCCCATGAGGGTTTTCACTTCATAGTTAGTCATTCGGATAGTTTGGAGAGCTTTTGTGAGTGAACCCAAGGTCTTGTAAGAGAGCATTTCAGTTTGGTCAAGGTCTGTAACCGTGTCCACTGAAATACAAGAGAAAACTTTGATACTTTGCTTGTCTACTCTTTCTCTTTGTAATCTTTGCTTTCATCTAAACTACGGTTTGCACTCTAGCTTGGATTCCGCACTTGCTAGAGTGTTGAACATAACAAGGAATAGGTTTATCCTCAACCTCCGAGGGACCTACACTTATTAAACATCCAATAGTGATGTAGCGCCTACGGGCCATACTAATTGTCATATAAGACAGAAGGCAGCGGTGGTCTATGACTCCCTGTCAAGAAAAGGTAATAAACTTTGATTCACACCTAAATGCCTTGATCCCAGACGATCATGGCTTATAAATTAAACTTGTCCGCGTGACTAAGCCTTTTGTGCTATTACTAAATGCCTTGATCCCAGACGATTATGGCTTATAAATTAAACTTGTCCGCGTGACTAAGCCTTTTGTGCTATTACTAAATGCCTTGATTCCAGACGATCATGGCTTATAAATTAAACTTGTCCGCGTGACTAAGCCTTTTGTGCTATTACTAAATGCCTCGATCCCAGACGATCATGGCTTATAAATTAACTTGTCTACGCGACTAGGCCATTTGTGCTATTATTAACTTATAAATTAGGATTTATGATAAAATCCTGAATAAAATAAATATCCTTCCTTCCCTGCCAGTAGGCATTTTTAAAAAAAAAGAACCTTAAGGGTGAAATCTAGCCTAAGCGGCCAAGATGGTGAAACCTACCCAAGGGATTCAGATCCTTGTTAACGCCTAAGAACGTGTTAGCACTCCTGACAAATGTGATTCGATAAATCACAACAATCAAACTTATATTGGATTCTTCCAATTTTCTTATCTAGCCTAGTGATTTAGAAATCATGGCTTGTGTCATCCTATAAGATGATCACATTATAAACATCCGATAGTGATGAAGTGCCTCCGGGCTAAACTTGTTGTCCGATAAGACAACGACAGTGGTGGTCTTTGACCTCCTGTCTAAAAGTGTTGGACCAGGTCCAAGCATAATAGTCGGTAGGATCCATACGATCTCGACTAATAGCATCTGAGAAGATGATCATACTATAACCATCCCTCAAGAGGGGAACGCCCACGGGCTATGCCTATTATTCTCAAGGACAAGAGACAGTTGAAGTCTACAACTCCCTGTCAATAGAAGGTAATGAACGTGATTCGAACCTTAAATGCCTCGATTCTCTGAAATTATGGCTTACAAAAATTTAGAACTGTCCTTGTGACTAGGCCTTATGCGCCACTTTAATATCCTTAATGTTTTATAACTAGGATAAATTATAATGGAAAATACTAATTAAATATAAATAATAAGTTAACCAATATGGTTTATATTACCATGGTTGATAAATCGTCAAAGATGATGATTCCATAGCAATCTCTAAATAAATCATTGTTAATAATTATGTAGCAATCAAGCTACATGGCTGGATTAGATGAAGTTAACAGTCGTATGAAGGAGAGCAATGATACTACCGGAATTAATGTAACTGGAGCAGAACTGCAGGCAATAATAGATTATGATGTTACTCGAGCTCTTGATCGACAGAATGATGAATCAAATGATACCCACTCCAAGACTCTATCTATGGCTCGTAGTAAGCCCCCTCCTGAAACGCATGAGTCAAGGGAGGACGATGATCATGACTTGTCAAATCAAAGGAGTATTCCGTCTAGACAAGTTGTGTTTCATCAAGAGGCACCAGTTAAGACCTGTTCATATAAATATTTTATCTCCTGCAAGCCCAGAGACTTTACAGGAGAAAACGGGGCCATCGATTGCATGACATGGCTCGATGAGATGGACGCTGTTGTTGACATCAGCGGTTGTGCGGAGCAAGATGTTGTGAAATTTGTTTCACAATCATTTAAAGGAGAAGCGTTGGCATGGTGGAGATCATTGCTCCAAGCCACGGGGAAAGTCCTACTCTACAACTTATCTTGGGGTCAATTTGTTGCTTTAGTCAAGGAAAACTATTGCCCTCAGCATGAAGTAGAAAAGATAGAATCAGACTTCTTGACTTTGGTCATGGAAAATTTGAATTGTCCGGCATATGTGACAAGTTTCAACACTATGTCCCGCCTAGTTCCTTATCTAGTCACCCCTGAACCTAAACGCATAGCGCGTTTCATTGGAGGCCTAGCCCCAGAGATAAAAGGAAATGTTAAAGCATCTAGGCCAACCACATATAGGTCCGCGGTGGACTTATCCTTATCTCTCACCTTAGATACAATCAGACTTAAGTCTGTTAAGGCTTCTGGCGAGAGAAGAAGAGAAAGAGAGGAGGAAAACTCTCATCAAACTAACAAGAAGAAGAAGGGAAGCTCGGAGCATGGGAAAGATTCCGAGTTCAGGAAGAACTCAAGTCAGTCTGATAACAGACCCAAATGCAATAACTGCAAAAAGCAGCATTTTGGAAAATGTACAATAGACCCACGCGCTAAACTGTGTGGAATTTGCAAGACCAAGGGCCACAAAACCTTAGATTGCAAGGGGTTAAAGAACGCCACATGCTACAACTGTAACGAGGAAGGACACATCAAAACCAACTGCCCAAAGCTTATAAAGAAGCCTGAGAGGCCAGGAAAATCAAATGCATGAGTCTTCCGGATGAATGCCAGGAAGGATAACTATATAGCAGGTACTTTTCCTTATCAAGCAGTTTATGCAGAAATTTAATTGATACTGACACATGTGATTCAATAATGAACGATCACTGTTGAGAACTGTTGTCTCCGTCTTAGTAGGACTTCGGTCATTTTATACGAAGTAGAAATTGGCCGATGATACTTTAGAAAATGCTTCAACAAACCTTAGATGGATATTTTATATCTAAATAGGAATCACTCTTTTCTGATATTCCTATGGCAAGCTTTCAAGCTACCTAAATTCTTTAATATAATAAAGTCAGATGTGACGTTTTGATCCTCTGTCAGAAAGGTAATGGACTAGGTCCAAACCTTTAATGCCATTGATGGTCTTTTGCGACCTAGGCTAAATAATATTAATATATCTTAAATAACGTTCATTAAGAATGTTAGTGCTATAATAGCCTGTATAGGTGATTGACACCATGGTTAGTATATATTAAGGCCATCAGAGTAAAAATAGCAGTTGTGGATTTCAACTAAGAAATTGTTTTATTGGTATTAGGAACCAATATCGAGTATGGCAAACTCGGGTAAGATAACAGTCAATCGCGCCATTGATGACGCGACACATGCTAATGATGCTGAAATTGTAAACCTTAGAATTTCCAAAGATGTTCTTCAAAATATGATAGACGCAGCCGTTGGAAAAGCTGTGAAGAAGGCTGTGAAAAAGTTAAAGGAGCCCCATGCTGCTCGGTCCAAGTTTTATCTAGGACCACATTTCCTTGCTCTTAAGGAGGATCTCGTTCATGCCTCGGATGCAAAGGATGAACTAAAAAGGAAAAGGGAGGTAGATAACTCCCAGAGTTCTAAGAAAAAGAACAAACAAAAGTCTGACAAGAAACCAGTATGTGAGACCTGCAAGAAGCGCCATTATGGGAAATGCAGGTTCGAACTAAGATCCAAATCACAGCCCAGGGCTTGTGGGAACTGCAAGTCTAAGGGACATAAAGCATTGGACTGTAAGGGCATGAAGAATGCAGTTTGTTTTGGCTGTAATGAGAAAGGCCACATCAAGACTACGTGCCCTAAATATGTCAAAGGAAATGCGGCGGAGGAAGTAAAGCCAAAAATTGAAAGCGCTTAAGATGCCTAAGCTGGCCATAAATAATGACATCAGGTACAATTCCTTGTCGTTTTATCAGTAATTTAAATGCTAAGAGTTTTATTTTGGTTCGGATACCAGTAAATCCTTCATAAACCATAAGCTTAGTAAACTTTATATTAGCCACAAGGTATAAATTACCAAGGAAACCTTAGTAACCGATTCTCCTCGTATCGGCAAGGGATCCTTCCGAAAGATCTAAGAGTACTCTTTCTTCGCATAGAATACGACAATATATGTTATTTTAATCATTTTTTTTTCTTTTTCCTCTTTTTCTTCTCACTGTTTTATATCGCCTGCGAATGCCAAACTATGTTTGATAAAAGTGCCATATGGGGATTTGCGTATCCTAGTGTGTCCCATAGATTGCTTCCATGCCTGATCAGTATGGAGGTTTAATGCATGGGATCCCCAAAGATATCCCAATAGTCATATTGTACTAAAGTCGACTAGTAGTATTCAAAGAAGATATCCTATATAAAAATGTCCTTATAAGTATCTCCACTTAGGGCATCTTTGCAATGGAAAAAGGAATGTGTCATTTATCTGACACAGACAGCGATAGATGAGCCAAAGCCTGAGAGTACGGAAATCTCTGACATCTTTATGTGTCATAATTAGCTTTCTTATAAGAATTACCATGTTCACCTCTTGAGAGGCAAGTAGAGTTAAGATCTATATCCCATTTCAGGTTATTCTATTATGAAACCTTCAAGGTAGCTAGTACTATCATTGGAAGAATCGAAACCCCAAATAAGTAAGTTTTAAAGTAAAGGATTCATGTAGCCTAACTCGATATCCTGAAGAAATCGGTATTGTTAATTAAGAAAGAAGGTTCATTCTGCTGATGCATTGAATACCACAACCCAAATTAGGCAACAATTAAGAATTTCCATCAGCTGCCCAGGATCGTCGATTGTTCGACTAACTAAGAGAATTAACTATCCCTTAAGATTAGTTTTAAGTAATGGTTGGAAGGACCATCTCACATTAAGATAAGCATTTCTATAAAAGTGATACATAAGTATCAAGGCTACTCCTTTGGGGGCCTTGCCTAGATGGAATGTTAATTATCTATTGATAAATAGAAGATTGGTAAGTCCAATCGTCCGGTCTGATAGATGCCTTGGAAACAACGAATAAGATCAGGCAAATCCACGATCATCTGTAAGATTGCCGGTTTTGGCAGAAAAATCAAGAGTTGTGAAAATAGCAACCCTCTTAAGTCCTTGTTAAGAAATAAGGTTCATCAAAGACATCACTCTGGAAGGGTGTGCCAAATTAATAAGTATCAGGCTAGTTAAACTCTGATTATATATAAAAATCATTCGAAGGAATCGAATGTATCATAGATCATATAACTTATGAGCTAAAAGCTTATTTAAGGAGCTTGGTGGAACTCGCAATGTATTACACCCTAAGGATTAAGGGATATGTTTCGCCAATAAGCCAGGAAGCACTATCACATAAACGGTTGGAAGACTTGTGATATAATGATAAACCCGTATCGAATACGGATCCAAGGCGCAAAGATTTTCACGTCAAAGTAGGTGGAAAAGTGTTACTTCAGGTATCGCCCCGGAAGGGGGGTGATGCGATCTGGTAAGAAAGGCAAGCTAAGCCCGAGATACGAAGGACCTTTCAAGATTTGTCGAACGTATCGGGGCAGTTGCTTACAAGTTGAAATTGCCTGAAGAACTTAGCGCCATTCATAATGTGTTCCACATCTGTAATCTGAAGAAGTGTTTCGCTGACGAATCACTGGTTATACCGCATACAGATATACACATAGACGAGAGTCTAAAGTTGTGGAAAAACCTTTGTCGATTGAGGATCGACAGGTAAAGAAGCTTCGAAGGAAGCATGTGCCTATTGTTAAGGTCAAATGGGATGCCCGTAGAGGACCCGAATACACGTGGGAAGTGGAATCCACGATGAAAGAAAAGTATCCTCATTTGTTTCAGTAAATCTCGGGGACGAGATTTCTTTTAAGGGGGTGAGGATGTAACACCTCGAAAAATTTCGTCCAATAATGTCTTGACACGTGTCATAAGGTTCTGGTATGTGAAAACATACTTTAGAGGGACTAAAAGTGACAAACAGTGAAAATTATGGAACGTAAGGGTCCAAAGTGTCAACAATGGATAATTAGACTCTATGATAACCCTACATAATGTTTATAACATTAAACGGATGGTTCATGGATCATACGACGCAGAAATTGCACCAAAGTGAGGAATTTCAAACTATAGGGGCCAAAAGTGTCAACATGTTTAATTTATACCTCTGAGTGAACTTTTGGCAGACCCGAAGCTTTATAATGCTAAAATATACTCACTAGAATATGTGGTAAAAATTTCATGAAGTTTCGTCAACGTATGAGAAAGTTATGGCCAAAACCGTACTTAAGGGACTAAAAGCGTCAACGTCGAATTTCATGGCTTTTCGGTTGAGCGCAAAGTTATCCGAGGACATTACCATGTTGGTAAATGTTCTAAGGTTCTTAAAAACCAAGATTTAGGGTTTACGAGTCAAGATATGAAGCCGAAACATCGCATGCAAGACCAGGGACCAAATCTGCCAGATTTGAAAATAGTTTGACAGCAGCAGAGGCCAGGCGACCCGCCTGGACAGACCCAAGCGGGCCGCGTGAGGCTATCAGAACCAGAAAAATGCGAATTTTGTGTTTTGGGTCAGTTTTGTGGGTGTGTAACAGCTGGTATCACCTCCATAAATCACCAATAAGATGCCATGCATGCCTAGTGCCACAGTAACCTCTGATTTCAGCTTTAAATCAGATCAAAGCCCCATTTCTTGGCATTCCCTTTTGTGATCAAGAAGCTCATTTGCAAGAACTCTCTCCCAAGCATTTCTGGAACATTTCTGGACATCAAGGCCGATTCCTAGTGTTATCTAAGAATCAATAGGACCCTTGTAAGCTTCTAATTCAATCTCTAATTCGTTCTTGCATCGATTATTAGTAAAAGTCAAACTGGTTGTTCTTATACTTTGACTTTCTGATTAAACGAGTTTTACTCAGTCATTTCTCGAATTGAAACCACATATGTGTTGGTATTTATGTGGGAAACAAACCCTCAAAAGGGTATTCTCTGATTCCCACCATATGCATGCTAATTGTCGAGTCAAACTTGTTTTTAAAAAGTTAACAGAAGTGGTTTTTGCAAAAATAAGCTTAAATGGTAATGTAGAGGACATGCAATCTGTTTGATCATCATAAATAACTTATAATATATGTAAGAATGTGTTTTATCATAATCAACTCGACAATCTTGAGTATAAATACGAATCGGAACCGAAAGTCTTATAAAAAGACTTTTTCGTAGACTATCGATTCGGATCCGTACATGCATGTTTGAGACCTGTATTGGAGAGTACTTTGAACCATTTTTATTTTGGTAAAACTCTCTGGAATTTTTATATCTCGAGTCTATTCTTAGCCGATTCATTTGCATGTTCCGATTTATGCTTAAAGTTGACTATTTTGCCCTTTTTGATATAAACGTGATTTTTGGAAAAGTGAAAGAGTAGAAATCTTTATTTCTAATATATAAACTTGCACCGAAAATTTGAGACCCGTTGGTGGTCCAGATTTTGAATTATGGCCGATAGCGTAAAACTATATCTTAAAGTTACATAAACGGCCCTTTTCGTGTATAACCTATTTCTGGCCACGTTTTGATACAAAACTTTTTACCAACTGATGTTATATAATATTTTGGGACTGTTGATGATTTTTATTTAATTTTTGGCTGATCGTATCTTAGATCGCTTAGTTATTTCGGTTTATGTCGGTTTTGACCATTTAAGCCATAAAATGAGTTTCATACATTCTTTTGACCCGAAACCTTTTTCTACTTATTTTATATGTTAAATAAACTATTTTGAGCCTTCTGGAAATATAAAAATCTCAGCTTTCATATATAAACCCGGAAACGGCTCTAAATCGCATTTTTAGCGTTTTAAGCGCATAGTAAGCGTTATACTCGTTTTAAACATATAAGACTTATACCTCCTGATGTAATTTGCATATTTTCATATGATAACAGTAAGTATAATATTTTGAACTCAGATTTCCAGTTTTGGCATTTTTAGCCCTTGTGAAATTACTAAAATACCCCTACGGTGCATAGTTTGGTTTAAATGATAGATTTGATTTATGGGTCATACCCTACTGTTATAATAAGTTAAATGAAGTATATTTACTGTATGAACCAGACCCGAAACTCAGATTTCTGAATTGACTCTTTTATAATCCTTTAAATGACCAAAATGCCCTTATAAGGCATAAATTGAGTTTAAAATTATTCCGGGCAATATAGAACATAACTTACTGATATTATATCATATTTAAAGCATGTTATCTCAGGGAACTTGCATATGGCCCTTTTTGCCTACCCGTAACACTCTTTTAGCGCTCGGTTCAGTTTATGTAACTAGTTTGCATAAATTGACCGAATCGTGCCAAACGTTATCATTTTTGTCTCAAAATCCAGAATGTATTTAGTATACCCATATTATACAAGTATTCAAACTTGTCGGGTCTAGATCACGTTCTATCCGGTCTTCGCTTAATCGTGCGCTTGAACCGTATATTTCCTTAAAACTAACCGGTCTAAGCTTAGGCTTAATTAAAGACCCGTTAGTATTCTAATTGGTTATTTATACCATCGTTCCAGACTAGAGCTTTCCGATAAATCGTACCTACGCTTACTTAGGAATACGGCTGAGTTATTATTCTTGCTATTTAAGACAGGAGCTAGCTCAGGTAAATACTTTTAACTTGTTTTCCCTTATACGGGCTTGGGATACGGTATTATAAAAATACCGCTTGGTCGGGTGTAGAAACTGTTTAATCGGAGATGATTAAATTGCATAATCCCGTTTTAATCTGTGTTGATTGATAACAAATAACATTGGGGGTTAATGACCGTGTCCTGGATATCCTTGGCTCATTTTAAAAAGTGAATGGCCACGACGTAAGCACAAGGTGTAGACAGAACACCTCCTGTTGCATATGTATAACGTATACTCACTCGTGAGATTATCTTCTTGTGAGATTATATTTGTGGTGTGTCGATTAATCTTGTCCGGCTTGTATTGTATAATCACCGGCCCTAAATGTTGGACAACCATGTAAATCGGATACAAGATTTTTATTAATAAAATTGTCCCAAGTATAAAGATTAATTTTGCCTCTGTGCATTTTAATCAATGTGTCAAGATATTTTGTGCCGTTTGCACTCGAATCACTTTTCAAACTCTTTTTCCAAAATGAGTCAGTTACTTGTATTTACCAGTGTAAACTGACGTATTTTCCAAAAGGTTAAGTGACAGGTACTATGCGTAATTGGCTGGGTGTAACACCTCGAAATTTTTGTGTCCAATGATGTGTTAACACGTGTCATTTGTTTACACGTAGCATCTATAATAAATAAAGGACTAATTTTAACAAACCTTGAAAGTATATATAAATTCGAGGGTTATAAATGTCAACAAGGGTAAATATACGGTATAGTATCCCTAAATAATGCTTAAACCTTCAAACGAATAAATTATAGATCGTACAAAAACAAAACGCGGAAGAAAGTGAGAGATTACAAACTACAGGGGTTAACTGTGTCAACATGTTTAATAATACCTCTGAGTGACCCTTTAACGTTCCAAAGACTTTGTAACGGTATTATACCCTCACTAAAATAATATATACGAATTTCGCGAAGTTTCGATATGAAACGAGAAAGTTACGATCGAATTCGTAGAAGAAGGGTTAAAAGCGTCAATAGTGAAAGTTAAGGCTTTCAGAATAATTAAATAAATAAACCGGGGACTTTATAATGCGGGTAAATAACACGAGGCCCCTAGCGGTAAATAACCGAGGGCCAAACCGCAAAGTTACCCCTTCAAAACCGAAAGGTCAGGCGAATCATTACGAAAGATTTCGTTATTAATGGCCAGATTCTGTAATCATTATAAAAGATTTGAGAAATTCAGAAAATATAACCTCTCGCGACCCGCGTGAGGTTTAGACATAAGTTGAGGCGGGCCGCGAGCCTCCTCACTAACTCGCCTGGTTTCTTAATCTTTAGGCGACCCGCATTAAAATGCATGGGAACTCCCATGCGGGCCGCGTAAAGTGCCCAGATGCAGAAACTTTGTAGTTTCTTGCCTTTTGGAGCTTTTGAACGATCAAACACCAATTAATGGAGCATGGGCGCCCCCTACACGACCCATAACCCTTAGGGACACCTGCCCATCATCCATGACCAGTTGTAGGGCAATGTGGAATGATCTTGGAGCCTAAAATGCACTATAAATAGCCATGTTGTAGTTACAACATTCACACAACTCAAAACACAACTACTGATCATTCTAAGAAGCTCCAAGCATTCTTCTCTGCTCCATATTCAAGTACTAACTTCTGTAAGTTACCTTGATCATCCATAATTCAGTTTATGCTTAGTTTTTAGCTAAAAACCAAACCGTCGTAACTACGGTTTGACTTTACAATAAATCAGTAATGGTTCAGTCGTATGACGAATCAAAAATGGTTAGGAGTTGGTATTTATGTGGGTAATAAACCTCTAAAATGGTTCCCCCTGATCACCACTCTAACTATGTCAAATGTCGAGTCAAACGTGCGGTTAAAAAGTCAACAGAAAGCTATTTTAGCGATTTATGCATAATCTGTAATGTATATGTTATGGAACCTGTTTTGACAATCATAAAACATGATATTAAGTATATAAACTTGTTTGCGCTCGTTTGAATCGATCATTTACTATATAGAACCGGTTCGGAGCCGAATGTCGCAAAAGTTTGACTTTTGCTTTGACTTCAGTTCTGACCCATTTTAGTGAGGTATAAATATACCTTAGGACTCTCTTAGGACCAGGTCACATGTTGGTATACGCCTCTGTGGTCGGTTCATGAGTTATCCAAGTCTTTTACGTATTTCCGTCATTCGCCTAAAAGTTGACCGTAACGGCCTTTTAAAATTAAAACGAGTATTTCGGACACGTGAACGGACCAAAACCTTGCTTGTTAAATTATAAGCATGTCCGTAAAGTTTCACGTCAATCCGAGGCCTAGAATGAGAGTTATGCTAAAAGGCGCACTTTTAAGAAAGTTTTGTAATTAACGGCGCAAATAGCATAACGCTCATCTAACCCAAGTTTTCGGCACCAAAACTTTTACCCACTGTGGTAAAATAATATTTTGGGAATTTTAAAGATTTTTAATAATTTTTACCTTGCTCATAACCTGCGGTTATGGCTACGGTTCGGTAAATACCGAATATGCCCTTTTTGGCCAAAACGGGAGTTCTACAAGGTCTTTTGACCCGATTCCAGTTGCTACTGGTTTTAAATAATAAATAAAGTATTTTAAGCTTTATAAGCTGTTCGGGAAACTCAGATTTCCTGTAGAACTCGAGAAGCCTTTTTTTAAAGTCTTTAAAGTGACCGAAAAGCCCCTACGGGGCATAATATTAACTTAAACTCGTTACGGGCATTACGGAAGGTATCCTACTGATACCAAAATACTTTTAAGGCATATTGACTTAGGAAATAAGCGTAGGACACTTATGGTTAACCGTTTCGCCTATTTGCGCACACGGTACGGCCCACGGAACTAGTTTTCGTGCAATAGCCGACATGGGTCAAATTATATTATTTGAACCCCAAAATCCAGAGTATGAACTATAAACCCATATAAAACAAGTCACTGAACTTGTTGGGTCCAAATCATACTCCATTCTCGGTTTTCGCCTTTTCGTGCGAATTAACCATATCTATGTATCGGAATCAACCGGTTTAAGCTACGGCTAATATAAGGACCGTTAGGATTCTAAGAGGTTAATTAAAACCTTCGTTCCAGATTAGGAGCCCCAGTAAAAGCTATCGGTGACTTGATCTAAATTAAGGATTAATACTTGCAAAGGTAAATACTTTTGACTTATTTCCCCTATATGGGCTTGGGTTACGGTATATTAATACCGCTTGATTGAGCATTATATTCTTCCATCGCTTAGGTGGTTAATTAAATAATATGATCGGCTCATTTAAACAGTTTTGTTGCTTATAAGCCTTTGGGGGGTTTAATGACCGTTGTCCCGGATATCCTCGGCATCATTTTACGAAATGGCCACGACCATCGACATCCCGGTGTAGGCGTACACCCGGTATAAAGTGTCGACATTAAAACTAAAAGACGTAGCCGTTGGTTTTTATACTACGGTTTTACGCAAACGTGGTGTGTCTATAAATCTTTAACCCGGCACGACCCAGGCTACTGAACGCATAAAAGAACATGTAAAACGTTCACAAGATCATTATGAATTTTCCCAAGTTATAAAAGAGTTTGTGCCTTGTGCATTCAAATCAATTTTAAATAAACATTTTCAAATGTGTCAGTTGAATGTATTTACCAGTGTAAACTGACGTATTTTCCCCAAAAAGATTAAGTGCAGGTACCTAAACGTAAATTGGCTGGTATTAGCTCCCTAGCGTCGGGATAAGCCTCGCAAGCTTGATTGCAGTATCTGATGGAACAATACTTTATGATTAATTACGATCCACTGTGGATATTCAACTTCTGTAATACATTTTGATATTACGATCAGAGGTTGAAATTTATATATTTATCTTATGCTTCCGCTGTGCATTATATAATTGTGTGGTTTGACTATATTGTTGCCAACATCGTCACGGTAATCCCCCACCGGGCCCACCGGTGAGACACGTGGAAATCGGGGTGTGACACTGGGAGCTCGGGGCGTCACTAGGGAATCTTGCAAGTCCTAGATGCCTAAAGTCTATTGAACAGTTTTCTATTATTGATCCGCCTGTGGATCCTTTACCTTCCGTTGTAATACTTTGACATTACTTATATTCGGAATGTAATATATTTATCTTTTGCTTCCGCTGTGCATTATTATATTGTGTTGTTTGTCTATGATGACGCCAACTACGTCACTATACTCCCCACCGGGCCCATCGGTGACACGTGGAAAATTGGGGTGTGACATAGAATAGCAATGCGAGTCGTGTGTGTCAATCGAAGTGGTAGCAAAAATCGAATAAACCTCAAAATTTTAAACACATAAACGATTAAACACATATAACACATAAAATCAACGAGTCATCAGAGTCGCAACTGCGGGCTCAGAATCGAAAACACATGAAAATCGAAAGATAGATTGTCTGCGGCTACTAGACATTGACTACCCAAAGCGATTCGACTATTCACAATAGACTTGTCATCACTTTTTAACTTTCGGACTCGCGTTGTTGCCTCAATTCTTGGGAATTCAACACGTATTCCCTAGGTCATACTCATGAGTTCAGGTTGTTGGAGTCCGTCGAGGCTTTGGTAAGATGAGTAAAAGTTGGAATAAGTTGCCAAGGTTCGGGTTTCACCCCTGGCTTAGCAATTTCTTTCTTGTTTTAATAAAATTGAGGAGATTATTCATCAAAATATGGATTTCACTCCTGATTTGGTATAATTATCCTCGTTCCTTATTGAAAAAGTAATGAAGAATCCTTCGATAGTTAGATAAAACAGCATTGATCCAGGAACTTAGTCGGGAGTTTACAGTTTTCACAACTGATCCTGACCAAGTCGCCTTCTCATTATTGAAAATTCGAGTGTAGTGATAGTGTAGAATAGCAGGATTTAGCGTATACGCTTGGTCTGTTGGTTCCTAACTATAGTTTAGGTCTCTAAGACAACGACCCGGACTAGGTCGTGTCTAGCCTAATTCCCTATAGTTATGGCTCTGATACCAATCTGTCACACCCCAACCGATGGCGGAATCATCGGGGCATGGCACTGAGCGAAGCAGATTGTCCAGAAGTTTCCATAACAACTATTTATACTATTCAGTTAAGTGATACGTCCCATACCGTATCCCAAATAATACAATACATTATTACAGATAACAACTAGTCAAGTAATTTTGTTCCGACAACTCAGATTTAAATAAAACAAATAAGTATTGTTCAAATGCTCCTAAAGACCCGGTCGGACAAGATCTACAGACAACTATGCTCTAGACGCTTGTTCCTGACAGACAACTATTTGTTGGGGGGCTCTAGAGCTTTATTCTAGCCTCGCTTTCCTAGCAAGCAAACATCTTAAACACCTGTCACATACGTTAAAATACAGTCAATACATAAATGTAAAGGTGAGCATACAAGTTTGATAATAGCATATAGAGTTCGAAATAGTTTACGCATAACCAGCACGTACACAGAGGAAAACGAAGCATGTTAATTATCGACATGGATCTATCGATACCAATGACTGCGGGTTGACTGTCCGAGACAGTTCGCAATACATGATTACCACCGTAATCCATGCAAGTAATTGTCCTTAACAACCCCCGTGTGAACGGGTGCTGAGTCCAAACTATAGTACTACGTCGTTAAGGCAGGTAGACAGCATTCCACGTGTAAACACAATCAACAAGCATCATTTAGTCACGTAATACATGCGAATCGGTTAGCGTTCAAATAAATTGAGTAGTGTGATCGATTGTGTTTTGATAAGTAATGTATGTAACACCCAAAAGTGCTAAAAGCAAAAAGGGATCGAGTATACTCACAGCGATTGATTGATGGATTGAAGGGAGCGCTTGAGAGTAGGGTTAGCCTGAATACCTCGATAGCATAACGATGAATACACGTAAAATGGAAACAAGTGTAAGTGGGTCGAACAACCTGGTCGATCGAACAGCAGGTTCGATCGAACGGGTTGTTCGTTCGGTTGGAAGGTCCGTTCGGACAGCCTGTTCGATCGGCCGGTAGGCTCGGTTGGACTGTTCGAGTGGATTGTTTCTTCCTTTGAGTAGGATGTGTTTGTGTATGATGGCTTGACCTTTTGAAGTTTTCGTTGTAGTATTTGAGAACACTGAAGTGTCCTTACCTTTCAGGTTGATCGATCGAATGGTCTGTTCGATCGGCTGACTTAACCGATCGGTTAGGAACTTCAGAAATGGGTCCTCAGTGGAATGTCACCTGATCGGACAGCACGTTCGATCGGGTGGCACCCCAATACGTTGAACGAATTGAAAATCGATTAAAGGTTGAAGCATAGTATCTCATGATCCGATGAGTAATGTTATCTAACAGCTCGTTCGATCGAACATCACCTCGTTCAACACTACACTTCATGAAATTGTCAAAGTGTGGGGCCACTTGCTAGCCGACCTGTTCGTCTAACACTTTGGCTGTTCTGATTATTTGACGTTATATTGAGGTAGTTTGACAACGAGCTGAACCATGGAGCTTTCGTTCTTACTTGCTTCCCCTGCTCGGACAGGAATCACCCAAGTCCGGCCGGTGAACTGTTCGGAACGGTTAGCTCAACGTTTACCCGAAATCGGTGAACCTCGTAGATAGAATCCGAACCTTGAACCACTCATCCATTAGAACGATTGGTGAGTTGACTCAAGCTCCGTTTCCACCAGTTTGAAGGCATTGAGTGTAAAAGAGTTGAAAGAAAGTTGGAATTCCTTCTTTCAATCCTTCACATCATGTAATGTTCAGATCTGTGATGGATCTTAGTTTGTTTATGTGGAAATCGGTTAGATCCGAGCTATTCATGGTGGATTGAGGCCAAAACATGATGTTCTTGAAGAACACCATGATGACATCATCCTAGAATGCTTAGATCTTGATGATTTCATGGTTAGAAATCAAGATTTGAAAGATAGAAAGGTGTAGGGGTGTGTATTGATCAAGAAAGTACAAGATTTAGGATGAAAACTTACCGGAATCGGAAGAAATCTGAGAAAAGAAGGGGAGCACGAGCTAGTCGGTCAGAGATTTTCCAAAACTGGAAAGGATGACAATGACAACCCTATTTATAGGCTCCAAAAGAGGAAAGGGCTGGTCGATCGGCCAGGCATCCCGATCGGACAGCCTGCTCGATCGGACAGTCTGATCGATCAACAGCCCGGTTCGAGTGTTCGGTGCGACGATTTCTGATATTTCGATTTCGATTAATGACGATACGAGTACGATAGAGTTTCCTATTCAAACTACTTTCAGTCCCAATCACTATATCTAACATACAATCATCTATATTTCACACTATCCTTACGTTACCATTCGTCATAATTCGATTTCGATTGCATTCGATTTGAGTTTCGAGTTTCGATTCGAGTTTCGATTGATTCGATTGATAACCACACAAAACATAAAGTAAACACGCACAGGCAACACATAAGGCACACACACACGTATAACAACAACCAAAGTTCGCCTTATTCGAGATTCGGGTTCGATGATGGTTCGATCGGTTGATTACTGATTAGTTAACTTTATCGCATTGTAACTTCCTACTATTCAATGTCGTAAATCGGTTCACGTCGATTAAACATTCGATTACTTCGATTTCTTAGATTAACAACACTTACTCCACATAATACAAATAAAACATAAAATAGACTATTTACAGTCAAAGAAGTCAAAGTTGACTTGGACTTTGACTTTGACTTTGACATTCGAAAACACGGGGTGTTACAATGGATCTGGCGGGCGTTGAAGTTTTCAAGTGTTGTTTGGAATAAAAGATGTCATCCGGTGTCAAATGGTTTGGAGTGTGTATCCTATCCTGGATAGGATACATATTTCGAAGCCTAGTTTTCATTAGCGTCTTTTGTGAAGTCCTTATGGAACTTAAAAGTTGTTGGTGTTGTATTCTGAACGTGAAGTCTGTGTTTTGGGATTTAAAACAATGTTGCATGTAATGTTTTTAAAACTATCTGTAACACCCCGAAAACAGATTTGGTAATTAAACTACGTTAGTACTAAAAGACGGGTAAATTACCGTTAGGGGTAAAAGTAACCCGGTGAATATTAGGATTTTTAAATAAATAAGCCTAATATTAAATAAAAGCTGAACGAAAGCTTTTGGGAAAGTAGAGTTTATCGAAGCCCGAGTTAACGAGACTTAAAATAAACTAAGTGGTAGATTTCCCGAACCCACTAATTTAACTAGGAATGTTTAACCTAGTTAATAAGTGGGAATGTTGTTAGAAATAAGTAGGTTGTGTCCTACTTAATAACTAACCAAACAAGAGGGGCCAGATTCAGGTAAATGGAAAGTTTAATTATAAAATAAACTTGAAATACAAAACACACACAAAAGGTGTGTTCTGTACGTCGACCAGAAGGTTCTCCAAGAACCAAAACCCTAATCTCACTTAGAATCATCAAATTGAAGGTCCAAATGGAGTCAAAATTCACAATTGAACATGGATTAATGATCACCCAAGCTAGGGGATCATAAGGTATGTAAAATCTTGACATTTGGTGAAGTTGTAAAGATTGGATAATCATCCTAATCGCGAATTAGGCATGTATTAGAGAAGCTATGGCTAGATTAGTGATGTATACTTGCTTGGGAACAAAACCCTAAGTGAAAATCATACCTAACATGCTATGAATTGAATGATTGAATGAATTCCCACACTAGGCTAAGTGGGTATTAGTCATAAGATGAATTTGATGATATGATTATGATTAGAATCATCATGCATGTTAGTAATCAGGAAATACTTGAATAAATTATGTGTTCGAGTGCATGATCAAACTTGCTAGGAGACGGTTTAGTATGATAAAATGAAAATGATGAAATATTCTTGATTAGAAAGATGTTGATATCATCATGTGTTAAAGTGATTAAACCGGTAACATAAGAATGACGATACCGGATAATCGGCCAAGTAATTAAACGAGTAGTTGAGCTACTCCGTGTAAATTATTTGTGTTAACGGGCTGTTTGACTTTTTAGAGTCAAATTAACCAATGATATGATCAAATGATAATTTCAATATAAAGAGCGTAGGATGGAATAGTCGTAAATAATTATGACTAGTCTAACCATCTTACAATTTACAATGATAGTTGGACGAATAACAAGCTAGGTGAAAGCTTGGGAACGAAGCGGGTCAAATGAGGCAAAAATGACGGAAAAGTATAATCTGGATGTATGGTAAGTGAGGCTTACACTCTATTCATTTAATACCTATTGGTTTTATAGATTATGAATAATAAGTCTTGTTTAAATTATGATGTTCCGACACGACAAGTGCAGTCCGGAACAAAAGACAAAGATTATAAATCATGTTTAAGTGTTAAAAAAAAAGAGGAGCTAATACAGTTAGTTAGCCATCAAATGACTAAAAGATAACGAGTTTTTTTATGATTACCTAGTATGGTAAACCAATGCGAATAAAAAGGGTAAAATGGTATTTTGGTCACTTGTTGACAATAACCGTTAGTTTGGAAAAGACACGTTATAGCGTAAGTTATAATGGGTCAAAAGAAATATTATATGATTTATAACTAAAACGACTATACGGTGTAAACCGGAGTTAGTCATATGGATAAGATGATAATAAATATCATCTCATAGAGTTTTACGGTCATTTAGACCAGACAGGTCAAAAGGTGAAATTTCTCACCCTTTGACAATATTGACTAATGGTTCGTTGAGTTATATGACTATAGGAATAAATTTCAAATGGATATGTACATCGCTATTGCTTAGCGGCTACTAAGGCAAGGTATCGAAACGGGTCAATATATTGATCCGAGTCAGGTATGTGTGTTTAGAATCAAAGTTAAGTGATTGGATTGGTTGAAGGTGCAATGAATTCCTTTGTTGTAAAGGATGGAGCGAAGTGGACAAAAATGCCCTTGATAGGTATATTGGGCAAACGACTTTAAAAGGTCGTTTAGAAACAAGTCAATAGATTAAATGATTACTTTGAACAAGTATGTAAGCGGAAAGTTTGATCTTTGCGAGTCAAAGTCTTAAAAATGCGTAAATACCCTTAACGGGTCAAAATAACATGTAAGCGGAAATGGGTTGAGATGTTGTAAGAAACCCGTGATTTGGAACCTTATATGATAGACGACGTTGAAATTATAAGGTTCATGAGGATTTTAGGTCAGACAAACATGTTATGTTGGTAAATGCATGAATGGGTCAAAATTTTGTAAAAAGGTATGAAGCCGAAGGCTTAAAAGTCTCAAATCTTGTTAATTCGAATGTTAGATATTAACTCCATGGGATGGAGAATTAAATTACGATCGTGTAGGAAAAAGAATCGTCTAAAACGGATCAAAAACGAGAGAGTTATGCTCGTTTCCGTGAATTCGGGTTATGTTGGGAATATGCAGCAACAGCTGCAACCTTTCTGTCCATTCCAGGGCGTCACGCCACGCGACGACATGGCCCAAAGGCCGTCGCGCGACGCGACGGGGTCATGGTTTGGGAAAGTCTTTTGTTGGTTCTGTTTTGTCTCGGGAACTCGTTTAAACGCGTTTTAGGACGCGTATGACTAATTTAACTTGCGTTTTTATGATCATACATATATGCACGCATGTAGAAAAGCCAATGGGGTCACGGCACACGACGGTCATCGTGGTACGAGACGAGCTTACTAAATCCCGTCGCGGCACGCGACGGGTCATATTACTGCATTTTGTTGCTGAAACTTGTGTGTTGCATGTTTTTGACTCGCGAACTTGTTTAGACATGTTATACTCGTTATATGACTAACTCATTTCATGTTTTTATGAAATGTAGGTGCAAACCAAGTTACCGGAAGACGATCAAGCTCAGCAAGGAACTGAACACAGAAAGAATAAAGCTTCCGCGAATAGTTTCGTCGTCATGTTTTAAACGACGACTCAAATTACAAAATGTTGTAACGTTTTATTTAGTAAAATGTTTTAATAAACTCACATTTTAAGTGTATGTTTAATTTTAAATACACTAATATAATAGCAAAATATTTGATAATCATGCAAAATGGACTAAGGGTCTTACACTATCTATGGATGAACATCTTGGTTTTATCAAATAGTTGTTTGTTATGGTTGAATGCAATGATATTAAGCAAGTCACACATAATCACGCTTCCGCAAAAGTCAGGGTGTAACACTTTTGTAGAGTAATTTTAGTCTTGTAGGGTAATTATCAAAATTACACTAACCCCCAAAAAACTGTAGAGTAATTTTGATCTTTTGAAGAGTAATTTTGATCTTGTAGAGTAATTTTGTTAGCATTTAGTTATGGGGTTTAGCTTTATGGTCTAGTTTTTAGCTTTTAGTTTGGGTGGAGGGGGGTTTGGTTTTTGGGGGTGGGGGTGGGGGGTTTGTTTGTTTTTTTTTTTTTTTTTTTTTTTGGAGGGGGTTAGTGTAATTTTGATAATTACCCTATAAGACCAAAATTACTCTACAGTATAATTATAAAAATGTCACTGCCTACTTTTTTCTTTTCATGCAATTCGTAAGTTTTATACGTTAAGTTTATTTGTACAATAACTTTCCCGTAGTTTTATAACAATAATATTTTTTATAGTTGGAATATCGGCTAAGTTTCAACTTGAAAAGTTCCATATTCAAACATAGATTATTTCTTTCTCTTGACAATTTTAGTGATATTATCATCCTTTGCTTTCCCATCTTCATATACGCGTTCTTTTTTTCGCTTCCTACTTTTATAAAATAGAATCTATTTTCAAATTTTATAAATATAAGGTTACATATCTATTAAAATTTATGATATACTCAATGCATTAGGTATTAACTTAAAATTAGTTTTGTATTAAAAGCGTATTCTATGACAAAAATTTAACACTAAACTAGTTTATATACATTATTTTGCAATGACATAACGTGTTAAATGTAAACTTACTTTTCGTATAGATAACATCGGGTCAAAGATCATACACAAAATTGCGTTGAATACGCCATTTCATTTCCATAACATGTTAAATCTAAAACAATATTGTTCTCCACCCCTCGTACAATCCTTGACTCTACAACTAACCCCCCAGAGAATCATCATATATTTACACGCCACCCTTTCACTGTCTAAAGCCCAAAACCCCTTGTTGGGTCGGGTACCTAATACCAAACGGGTCGATCGTGTTCGATACACTCTGGCTATGACCAAACGGGCTCAAGTTCGATTGAAAGTAGCCCGGATGATCCACCCGTTGGCTTCTGATTCCACTTTGAACTTCATCTTCTACTGATCTTCCAAACTTGGTGTCCATAGTGTATATTGGTGCCATTGAGGAACCACCATTCATTGTGGGTTGTGGTAGTGGATCTTGAACAACGGGTTCGGGCAACCCGAATGAGGCGATGCTGGCCCAGTCGTAGTTGCCCGAATCGAACTTTTGGAGATTTAGCTTTTGGTCTTCTTGTTGGAAGGTTTTTATGGAATTAACCCTTGGTAAGTTGAAGCACCGGTCTTGTATCTCGGGTAGTGACTCAAGAACATCGTCGAATTGAGAGGATGATGATGATGGCGAGCCGTGGCTCTGTTCGGTTGTTTGACCGCCAGAAATGGTTTTTTGTGCACTTGAGTTCTTCTTGTAAATTCGACATAGCACCCATTCATCCAACTGCACAACATAAAAAACACATTAACATTTTTTTCAAAAGAAAAATAAAGATTAACATACTATAAAGGCAAGCCCGAAGCACCGGCTCTGCATGCACAGGGTCAGGTATGAGCCCATGACCCTAGTACTTAGGCTGACAAACCATGTCTTATCAATTTAACATGTCTCTAACGATGCATATAACACAAATATTAAATATGAATACAACTCGTTTAACTACTTGATATCTCATGTCTATAACACAGTTTTATATTTTATGTACCAAGAAAAATAAATGATGAATCCTAACCTCACAATTTTATTTATTTAAAAAAAAGTAAAAAATCACATTATGTACTTTAAACAGGTCTAACCATATCTTCTATGAAGATATCTATTGCCTGCTCAGATGACATGAGAGCAACCTTATTGCTGCTCCAAAGTTTGGAAACAAGGTAGACCATTTAAATGATAAAAAGAACGATGAAATGGTGACTTACCCTGGAGCTACCGGTTTTCCTCTGGGGATCCGATAACCTATACTCATGCATGATCCAATTAGTTTTATTTCCTTTAGGGGCTTTACCAACATAAAACACCAAAGCTTTCTTGATCCCAACCCTTCGTCCCTCGGTCGTGATCACCTTATCAGTTCCGGTAGCCTTCCAGTAACCCGACCCGGCTACTCTATTCGGTCTAGACCCATTCGGATACTTCCGATCTCTCGGGCTAAAAAAATACCACTCTTTCTCCCCAAACATCGCCTTACCTACATCAACACATTACACCATTAGCCATTCATACCTAAAAACCTAAAAAAAAAATAAAAAAAATAAAAAATAAAAAAAATAAAAAAAAAAAAACACAAACTTACTAGGAAGCTGCCATGGATCAAACTTGTACAAATCAATATCAGCAATAATCTGAAGAGAAAAATCGTGACCGGCAACTTTCCGGCAAAGATATTGGACAAGAAGTTCCTCATCGGTCGGGTAAAACCGGAAACCAGGTGGTAAGCTTAATTGGGTCATCGGGTCGGTAACCGGTAAACCCATTTTTTTCACGTTTTTTTTTTCTGGGAAAGGAGAAGGAAGATTGTTGTTAAAGAATTCAAGAGTTATGAATTTCTTTTTTTTTTTTTTCAAGAAATGGGAAATTTGATGGGTATTTATAAGGGGGAGTTACAGAGAGATAAGTACGGTCGTCCTTTTCTTACTGTGGTATGGTGGGGCCATGAATGGTTCAGAAGTGGACACGTGGTTATGGGCAACGATCTTATCTAAAGTTTTAAAGCTTCAAGTGCATGAACCCATTGGCGCTACATGACAAAATAGGGATTGTGAGTCATTGAGGTAGATGGCATCTCCACCGTACACGTGTGGGTTCTAGAATAATGCAGTATATGATGAGTGATACATATACCGACAAAATACTCTGTTTTATTTGTTTTGTGTATTATACTAGGTTAGTTCCCCGTGTGTTACACGGGTTAAACAATTTAAACTATCTAGTATAGATATTTCCTGTAAATGCAAAACAAAGACAGAGACATTTACATACCATATTGACATAAATGAGTTAATATAAATGTAACCCATCAACTCGTACATATTAATTAATGTCGTAGAGTTCGATAAGACGGCTCTAATGTCGGTTGAATGAGGTCAATCAGAGTCTCTTTGATACCCTTTGTACGACTTCTTATTTTTTTGAATCTTTGTATTTGATTCTAAACCTATTATTAATATTATTGATAATAATTTTAGTTATATATATCAATAATATATTTTATAAATATATCAATAATATATTTAGTCTAACATATCTTCCTATACTAATAGACAAAAATCTTTTTGTACACGTGTCACTCTCTGATGCCTCCTCATTACATATTAATTTTATACACAAAATATAATATAATATTAATTAATATAGATAGAGATAAACGTCTAAATTCAAATTTAAATAATAATTATCTATAACAAATACAAATGTATCAAATAATATAATAAGTATAATATTATTTAATATAGTTAGAGATCAAACGTATAATTTCAAATTTAATTAATAGTAAATTACTTTTTAAGTCCCTATGTTTTAGTGGTTTTAACCACTTGAATCCAAAATCAAAAAGTTTAACACTTTGAGTCTCTAACCGCTCATTCACACCCTCTGTAAAAAATTCAAAAAACTTTTTGTAAGGTTGAGTTCTCTAAGTTCTCACAACTTGTAGAAGTTTTAATTTTATCCTAACCATATATATTTGTTAAGATAAAATATATTATTTGGATATAAACTATAATTACTAATAAAGTATCAAATCACATGTAAATGAAAATATAACTGTTCTTTATTTTTACTAATTTATCTAAATAAGTCATTTCATTAATAAGGATTATATACAAGTTTATAATTAGAGGTGAGCAAGTTTAGGTTCGGACCGAAAATAACCGAGAACCGAACCGAAAAATACCCAACCCGACCCGAACCTAAGTACCTAGGTATTTAGATCGGTTCCAATTTTTCATATAAAATAGGGTCGGGTCGGGTCGGTTCTCGGTTCTTTTCATGGTGAAACCCGACTTTGACCTATGGACCGGAACCGACCCTATATTTAGGGTAGTGAATCGGTTCTGTATTTTATGTTTGATCGGTTCTCGGGTCGGATCGGGTAATGGTCGGGTAGGGTCGGGTTTTTCCTTTTGCTCACCCCTATTTATAATTTACATTTTTTCATCACTCAACCCGGTGTAATACACGGGGTTGTAACCTAGTTAATATTATTATGAATTTCGAAACTTGTTTAGCTAGGATTTAAGATTCTATTGAAGTTTTAGTTTAACAATAGGTTATTGAATTAATGATAAGAATTTGTATTAGATTAGATTAAATATTATTATTATTATTTGTATTAGATTAGATTAAATATTATTATTATTAGTATTATTAATAATTTTAATCAATTAAATGAGAGAATGACAAGTGTCACAAAACAGGTTTCTTTTATTATATAGTATAGATATAGATTAGGTTTAATTGAATATTTTTTTGAAAGGCATTAATATTCGACAAAATACTCTGTTTTATTTGTTTTGTGTATTATATTAGGTTTAATTGAATATTTTTTTGAAAGGCATTAATATTGTATAAATGTATCAATTATATATTATATCCCATACGATACTCTATTCGATTTCGAAGAGTCAAGTGATATTTTAATCAAAGATTATTTTAACAAAAGAATGTTTTGTATAACAAACACCCTTTTTGTTTAGGTTTGGTTTTGATAAGATAGTATCTTAATTCTTTGGATAAAACGTTCTGGTTCGAGAAAATGATCCACATCGACACTTTACATGTTGCGACAGTTAGTTTAAAACAAAATGTAACGCATTTAACTTAATTATAAATTAGAAGAAAGCATGGGCGGACCTAGCCCTTGGCCAGGGTGGGCGGCCGCACCACTTGAAAAAAAAATTAGTGTATATTTTAGGCAAAAAACCCGACCGCACCCATTAAAAATATGGCTGAACACCTCATCCGCACCCCCAACAAAAAATTTCTGGGTCCGCCACTGGAAGAAAGTTTAAAACTTTGTTATAATAATAGTTTAGGTAAAGTTAATTAACCAATAAAGTGGTGGTCCACTGACAAAGAAAAACCTTTATACACCTTAGGAGGGAGAGATTTTACGTTCAAGTCTCACAGACGACAACGGTTAAAAACAAGGTAAAGTTCATCAACTTTTGAAACAATTTATCTATGTCAATTGATAGTGTTTGAACCAATTTCAACCCGGGTGATGAAATCATGAAAATATATTTATGCTATTGTTATTTTATGGTTTATGTTATTTTATGTATTGATTGCGTTGTATTGACTAGGGGCTACCGTTGACATATAAACTATATTATTTATATTTTTTTCAAAGTAAACTTTAATTAATAACTAGGTTTATCGCCCTAGATGCGTTGCGGCGAACTTCTTTTTTTATTTAGTCTGTATAGTAAACTTTAATTAATAACTAGGTTTATCGCACTGATAAGAATAAAAAGAAAATGTAAAAAACATTAAAAAATAATCGAAAGAAAATCAACAAAAAAAGTTGTATGTTAATGATGTTGTTCGTATTAAACTCGTGGTCAGAGATGAGCAAATAATACTAGGTACCGGTACCGAATTTCCCAAACCGAAGGAGCCTAAGTATCAATTCGGTACCGACTTTTGGCGTTTCTAGTACCGGTTCGCTACCGATTTTTACCTTCATATGCCGGTACCGTAACCGGTATTTTCGGTATCGGTTGTCACCGAGCTCATCTCTACCCTGAAACTAAAAAAGGAAATCATTAAAAGTTGAACAAAATCAACAATAAAAAGTTGTACGATACCGTTGTTGTTTGTACGGCACCCGTGATCAGGGATGAACAAATGGTACCGTGTAGCAATACCGAATTTCCCGAACTAAAATATTTTCAAACTCAATCCGGTACCGAGTTTTGGTGTTTTCTATATCAGGCTGGTGCCGATTTTTACCTTCATGTACAGATAATGAACCGGACCATACCTGTATTTTCGATCCCAGTATTTGTTAACACCAAGTTTATCCAACTGATAAAAAAAAATTATTATTATTATTATTACTATATATTATTATATTAATATGTTATTATAATATAATAAATTACTGTTTATTTCATTTGTAATAATAATAATAATAATAATAATAATAATAATAATAATAATAATAATAATAATAATAATAATAATAATAATAATAATAATAATAATAATAATTAGATGGAATATTACATTAGCATGGGTTTCTTGCACCTCTCATTTTGACTTTAATCTACATTCGTGGTCAAACCTAGCATAATAACTTGTGAATTATATTGTTGAACCAAACGAATATTTATATCCCATGGGTATAAAGTATAAACCAATGAAAGTGTGAAACTAACGTATACATATACGTATGTTTTTATTAAAAAAAAACATTTTTTTTTTAATATGAACACGTGGGATGTAGGCAAACACGTGGTAAGTAGAAGTTAGGCGAGAATTTTGTCAAAAAGGCGGGGAAAGGGAGTGCCAAAAGGAGTCACCATGTGTCGACACGTAGCACCTCTTTCAATATTTTTTATGCCCTTTTTTTCCGCATATTTATTTATGATTTCGTTCACTCTTCTACTTCTTATTTTCCCTTTGACTTTTCACTTCTGTTTACCTATATTTTTCTTTACAAATTAATGACTGTATTCAACCAATAATGTCACAACACATGGCACTCAATCTATTTCTTAATGCAGGGTTTTTGTATCTTAGATGAGATACTATTTTCAATTTAGCAACCTCTTACGTCCATCAAGCATGGAATGCGTCTATCTGCAAACATCTCAAACACCTAATAATAAAAGGACACATGTCGTTTTAAATGTTGTAGATGGGTCCAGAGGCATCTCATGCCCTCCCAGATGCATCTTATACCCCTCACCTTCCAGACGCATCCCATGCCCCTTTTGAAAGTCATGGTGGTCACGTGTCCATTTTTTAATTGAGTTTCACTCTAAAGACGCATCTCGTGCTTGAAAGACGCATCCCGCGCATGATACGCCACTCCAAGGACGTGTGAGAATGCAAAATTTGAAAATAGTTTTAATCAATAGTTATTTTGTAATTTCCCCTTTTTAAAATCTCTGAAAACATGCAACCGGTTTTTTATTCTTTTTCAAATGTGGATTATAAATTTTAAATTAAGTGTGTATATATATATATTGCTAATAAGGTGTATAATACAAATATAAAAAAGTTAATATCATATAAACTCATTCAAAATATAACAACACAATGTATCTACGTATATGCATAAAACAACAGGTTCCTTTGCTTAACTTTTATAACTATATAGTGTATTTGTGTATACTCATATAACAATACCTGAGATAAATACTAGTACAATACCTTAATACCATTGGACTACAACCTTATGATATATATTATTTTTCTTATTCTTCTCTTTATATTCCTATACACACGTTTGTTAATACCATATTTGTTAGAAGTTTTTCTATAAACTTTTTATAACTCTATTCAAAACATTCGGCGACATCACATCTCTCACTTTGTGGAGATAAAATTTTCCAAAATACTCAAGATAATATATATTAATAATTAACCTTTATAGTATGGATCTTTTAATATGTTAATCACTGTATAATTAAGATATGTGAAAACGAGTTGTACTCGTCTAATATTTTGCCGACATGAAATTAAGATTTGGAATCAAATTAAACTATCATTGAAAACACATAAATAATAGGAAAATTGTCAATTTAAATGTTTGACTATCCATTACAATCACTTAATTTCGAACAATAATCATTTGAGGTTTATCTTAGTTAGCTTATTGTTATAATTAAACTAAATTTACTTATACAATATCATTATAATCACACAAACTTACCTACGTGTTTTTCAAACAAACCCAACTAATAGAAAACATTTTAACTCGTTATACTCTTCCAGCTCGTTTGTTTTGCCAAGTCTAGTTATTACGATTCAATGCGAAAAGTAAAGTGCACTGTGTTTTCAATTGGCGGGTATTTTTGAATCACATCCCGTCAAAGGAAAATCTTGTTTTTAGAGAAGTTATTCTACCCGATCAAATGTGTTCTCTATGTGGGTTATGCGAGGAAACAGTTCATCATATTACGTGGGATTGTTGGATTGCCAAATCTATATGGTGGGCCATTTTAGTTTGGCTCAAAATCCCATTCACCGTCAGTGAAGTTTCGGTTCAGCAACTTCTTGGGATGGTGGCAGAATGTAGAGGTTCTAAAGATTGGATGAAAATGGCGGGGCAATTATTATGGCCACCATGTGGGAGATATGGAAGGCGAGAAACGAGATGACTTTCAACGACTACTCGCTTTAATAGAATGGCAGACACTATAAAAGAAAACTATTTCCTTTGGATTACATCTAGATCAAGTATTGTAATATCGTATGGTCGAGATGGTCAGAGTTTTATATTCGTGACATTTTGTTGTAATCTTTCGGGTTCTAGTTACTTGCTGGCTTGATTTCTACATTAATATACAAAAGTTTCGCCGTTCAAAAAAAAGTGCACTAATGGGAATAAAGTGTGTGAACCCCATCTCATAATTTTCACACGCCCGTAAAGGGGATAATGTCCCCCCTCTTAATACCTCTCCTTAACTAGCCCGTGTGTTTAATTGAGGTTTTAAACGAGATGGCATAGGGCATCACCCTACAACATACAATCTTATGATACGAACAAAATTTTAATTTTAATGATTCTCTTTGAAAACATAATCATATCATATAGATAATAATTGAAGGTTGTATGTAGACGTAGCATTCAATTCTTTTTGGGTGTCAAAGTCGTATAAACCGGAGATAAAAAGAAAATCAGAGCAACTTCCAAGTGTAAACGATGACGTCAACAGTGATGTTTTAAACTCCAGCTTTATGGGTATTCTTTAATGACAAGTAATAGATACTTTTACGTGGCAAGCAATGATTTGTTGGATCAAACATGAATGCATCCAAAACAACCAATTTGGATCTTCCTAGAACATTGTGCACTTGGCGGCGTGTGATCTCCTGAGACGCAAAGTGTTTTATACGTGTACAAATACTTTGATTAGTGCATACTTGTCATTTTGTTTTTTTTTTTATGTGTTTTAAATATTTACATGCCAATAATAGAATACCATGATGATGCACATACTATAAATTAATAAATTATATAAGAATATATCATTCCATCTGTCCCTAGGTAACTGTAACATATTATATTAGTTGCATAACATGATATTTTATGATTAATGTCCAATCAAATTATAGTTTTATAGTGAAATTCCTAAAGTTTTAATTACTGTCCAAAATTAATGGTGATGCACATAGATGGATGATTGGATGGTGATGTGAGAAAACGAAATAGTAAGAAGAGAACAACACTTATGGTTTCTATTGAAGAGAGAAAAATATATTTATGTAAACTACTTCGTCATCAAACGTAGAAATGAAGAAAAGACACTTGTTATTTTAGAAATCATTTCAACACTAGAAAACGATAACAAATCCCCTATTTTTATTTTTCATGTCCCTTTTCTAAAAATAACAGTTTAAAACTTTTCAACTTTCATCCCTATAAAATTTCTTTTTTTTTTATAATTTATCCTGATTTGGTCCTGATCACATACTCATCATCTTTCTCGTAACCGTCTTCATAACATACTCCATCACCAAAGAGTATCGAACGGGATGTTTTGGATATAATTAATGAAGAATCGGGATATCTTGTAACAGGGTGAGCTTCCGCTACAAAGTCCATTTTTCCTACAAAGTGTACAAAGTCTTAAAACACCACAATTTCAGCCATAAAACACACTCAAAACCCATAAATAACATATTGATAATCACTAAAACACAATATCTAAACCCTAACATTCCTAAAAAATTTCAAACACACCATCATACAAATATAAATATAAAACACAACATGATAATCAACATAAAACACGCTAATGTTAGTCATTCAATAATCAAAGCCTTATCATTCAAAACACAATACAAAACCCACAAATATGGTGTTTTAGTAATCTCCACTATGTTATTTGTGGGTTTTGAATATAGTTATTAAAGGCGCTAGGCGCACTCAAGGCGCATATGCCTCGCTTGGGGCCTAGGCGTAAGGCGCAAAAAAAGCAAGGGCCTGAGAAAAATAAAGCGCACAATGAAAATTTTTTTGTGTATTAGAAAATTAATATTATTCTTCAAATAAATAAACTAAAGCTATTATATATTATTTACTATCATCTATTTAGGGCCAAAAGTTATAAAATATTAGTGTATTAGTGTAGAAAAGTAGTTTTCGTTAGATAAAAGTAGTATTGTAGCTGGAATTTTGTCGGAATTTAGAGAATTTGGCCGGAAACTCTCCGGATCTAGGAGTCTCGTTGGAATCTGCGCCTGAAGAATTAAAGCGCAATTGCCTTGACTTAAGGTGCAATTGCCTCGCCTCGCCTGGAAATTGGGCCTAGGCGCAAAAGGCGATGGCTTTTAACAACGATGGTTTTGAGTGTGTTTTATGACTTTGTACACTTTGTAGGAAAAATGGACTTTGTAGCCAACTCCCACCGTCTTGTAACATCCAAATGTAATAACTGATTTTCAGTTTATTGCAACCCAAATACAAACTTTGCTAGCCTCTTGAGAGTAAGTTCGTTAACTTTTGCGACTATAAGTGACTCTAACATATTAGGGCCCTCTAATCCTTCAAAGGCATTTGCTCTTTGTAGTTCAAGTTCTTCTCGGGCTATTATTTCACCCTGATACATTAGAAAATTGAGAGCATGTGCAGGTTCAAACTTAGTTAGATGTATGTGCACACTGCAAATATAATTATAATTATATAAGGCAAAATAGAGTAAGTTGTGCTGCAATGATGCGACTTTCAAACAAGACCTATGATTAGCATTGAAGACATGGCATTTTGTTAAATATATGTTCTGAAAATAATAAAGTGATTATCAATAATTAGGGTGAAGAGAGTGGTTAAACAGGTGAAAGTGGCAAACTTCAAAATCGACCAATCAGAGTGTGCCATGTCAATAAGTGTGAAGAGTTTAAACATTGGCGAAAAGTGTTGGCAGTGGTTAAACAGTTGAAAGTGGTAAACTTTATATATATATACACACACATCAACACATACACACACACATCAATCATCATCATTCTCTCTTTCCCGATTCGGTGATGCTTCCCCGCCAGGGGCGGACCCAAGCCCACCTTAAGGTGGGCGGGCGCACCCCCGGGGAAAAAAAAATTAGTGCTAATTTCCGTCGAAAATCCTGTCCGCACCCCTTGGAATTTTTCGTCCGCACCCCTTGGATTTTTTCGACCGCACCCTTGAAATTTTTCGTCTGCACCCCTTAGGTAAAAAGTGTTATCAATTTATATTTTATATTTTTAGTAAACTTCTATTTAAAAAAAAATACTACCTAAATTATATAACTTTTAATACCTAACTAATTAAACCCAAATACCCATACATTTACCCACTTATAATTCCTAACTAGTTAGCCCACTAAGTTTTAGCCCATTAACCAAACCCAACAATATTTCAAACTATAATAAAATAATTAAAGCCCAAAACCTTTAGAAATTCTCTCCCACTCTCTCTCTCTCTTGCGTCCCTGCACTGCCAACGAACAACATCAACCAATGACAACAGTCCAGCAGCCGGCGACCACCATAAATAGCCACCATACCACCGTCGTTTGACACCAAATCTAACCGGAATCCGAACACGGGTAAGTTTCTTTGTTATTTTGATGACTTTGGTTGATATTATAGGAGAAAAAAGGGTAATAAAGTTGTTAAATAGGTTTGAAATTTTGTGTGTTTTGACGTTGTTTATGGTTGTTTAGATGATTTTTAGGGTGATTATGTTGTTTATATATATTTAGATTATGTTGTTTATATATTTTTAGGGTGATTACAACTTACGTTATGATTTCTAAGGCTTGAATAGTTGAAAATTAAAATTAAATTTGAAACATTGTGTTATGGAGCGATAAACTTATGTTATATAGAGAAAGAATTGCTTAAGAATTTTAATTTTAGATGATGTTTTGGATAAATTTCAAAAAATGAAAACTCGTAGGGCGTCGACGTTTTAATTATGTTTGTAACAAGGTTTGACATGTTTTTGATGTTTATATGAATTTAGTTTGATGTTCGTTTGTTTTACATAACCCGACCCGATACGAACCGGTTTTTACTTATATACCTAGGGGCCTAAAATTTTTAAAAATATTCCGCACCCCCATGAAAAAATTCCTGGGTCCGCCACTGTTCCCCGCTTGTTCAAGTTTGCCGAGCGGCAAAGGAGGCCGGCGGCGGTGTTGCCGCGCGGCAAACTCCTTTGCCGTCGAGTTCACCGCTCCACTCCCTTTACCCTTAGAAATAGAGATGATTAGTTGTAATAAAACGGATGCAGAAATTGTTTCTTTAAAGTCTCTTTTAATGAGTTTTTTCTCAAACTAGTGTTAGTGGAAAAAATATTTACCAAAATAGTGTTCCTTGAAACAATCCCAATGTATTTAGTTAGTCAATTCGTACATTGGTCTTACCCAAAATAAAAACAATCCCAACACAACTCAGAAAGTAGTGTTTGTAAAAAACAAGAGCTTAGAGCTTTATGGCTTTTTAGGAGATGCTAGTTTCAAACATTTTTTAGAATTTTTTTATTTTGATTCCATTTTATTGTCCACTCTATTTAAAATATATTAGAAATACTAAATAGTATGATCAGTGAATCAATATTATTTATAAATATTAGATTTTCTTGATAATGATTTGTAAAAGATATATAAAAAGATTTTAAATATTAAATTAATACCTCCAAATCTTAAAAAAAAAGTGAAATGAGAGAAACAAAAGATAATCGAGAATGAATGGACATGAAATGGCAACCTATTCCGACTCGTTTGTTACATGTTTGTTCTAAATAAACGGACATAGATGAATGTAAATGAATAGAAATAAACAAACGTTTACAAACTTAAACAAACGAACAAAAAACTTTGTTCATTGATTGTTCGCTTCGTGCACACAGAGCTAATATTGATTGAAAAAAAGGAGTTATTTAAAAAAGGAGTTATTGGTAAAAAAAGTATAATGGGTTGATTGGAAAAAACAAAGAAATAAAAGAAAATTATTGGATTGGTAAAAAAGAAATATATGATAAGAAAGTTAAAAAAATAGATAACGGATTGATTAACTTCAAATATATAGGTGTGTGTAAAAATGTTTAATATATAAGTTAAAAAACAAAAGGTAATTACAAAATAAATGAGAAACACTATTTTGATAAATATTTATTCCACCAACAATAGTTTGGTAAAGAACTCTTTTTCTTTTAATCTCCTTTCAATTGTATGGAAATTGGCTAAATCCCAAGAAAAATTAGGGATGTTTCCTAATGCAATTAAAAAAAACATAGAAAATATAATATTTGATTGTATTTATATAAAAACCCCATGTTAAAGATTCTTCTTCTCTCAACAATGATAATTTAGGTTTCATTTCTTGGTATAGTCTTGTGACCTACACGATGATCGAAAATTATGAGTTGTGAAATTTGTTTTCTTGGGATTATTGTTTGTTATTAGTACTCTATAGCAATTAATGAAAAATAGAGCTAATTACAATATATACAATTAGACCATCCGTAATGGTTAATGTCCTATAAGAGACATTTTCTGCCACATCAGCATCATAATGCCTCTTTAAAATATGTAATGGTTAACGACTCTTAATACCATTTCAATCATTTATTTCCATTTTCTCCTCATTTAGCGTTATGGTAGAAATGTCCATCCCTTTTCATACCTCAATAATGCCAAAGAGTCGGTGTGTGTGTGTGTCCACTACAAGAAAAGTGACTATTAGAGACTAAACTATCAGAGACTAAAATATCAGTCTCAAATACATAATATCTGAGGACTGATTAATCAATTACTAATAATATTTGGGATTGATTTGTTTACGACTCGTGTTAATGACTGATAATCAGTCGCTAATATTTTTCCATCTTATTTGAGACTAAATTTCAATAAGAAATATTTACAAGTAATATAAGATTTTGGTGGGAACCTTTCTCGTGACTGATTATCAGTCCCAAATAAGTCTCATCTGTAATGAAAAATGGCACAAATGTCTTGGTGACTGATCTTCAATGTATAATATGGAGGGAACATATTAGAGACTGAAAATCAGTTCTTAATATTCCAAAAACATGAATCAAAATAGGGATTGATATTTAGTTTGGAAAACCTTTTATATATGAACGGATTAAGGACTGATTTTTAGTATCCAATTAACAGGCTCGAGTTCAACCATTTGAAGGGAAGTAATGAGACTGAAAATTAGTCTCAAACTGTTGTAAATGATAATCAGAGATGGGAAAGAATATTTAAAAGGAATTGAATTTTATTGATATATTTCTTCCATACAAAACAGGGAAAAACGAGCCTTTATTTATAGGCTTTACAAGAACAAATAAAAGAAAATACTTAAATATGGAGATGATCTTGAGGAATCAATAATTTTCTCTAAATTATTTTTTTCCTTTTCTAACACTCCCCCTCAAGTTGAATTGTGGGATTGCCACGATTCAACTTGGATTGGTTTTGGTTTTGGATTTTGTTTTGAAAAAAGGTTTTGTTTTGATTTGAGAATTTGGGTTTTGAGTTTTGGTTTTTTTTTTTCCTTTTTTTTGGGTTTTTGGTTCCCCCTCAAGCTGAAAAACAACTTGGCCATTTGGGTTTTGGCATTTGTTTGGGTTTTGATTTTGTTTTGGTTTGGTTTTGATTTTTGAGCTTTGGTTTATTTATTTATTTATTTATTTTTTTTGAGCTTTGATTTTTTTTAGCATTGTTTTTTTTAGCTTTGTTTATTATTTTTTTTTGAGCGGAAGGTTGATGCTTGGTTTTTCTTTTAATATTTTTTTTATCTAAAAGAAAGGGAGCCCTATCCCTTCGCCTGCATAAAATACCAAAAATCACTAACTGCTTCTTCCCTTGAAAGCCTTTTAGTTGTCCATGAACTTGAACATACATTCCTTCCAATATCGCTTCCATCTCCTTCGTGTCAACAGCCTCATGAACCCATCTGTTACAGTCAATACGACCCGTACCATCATCAAGCACAAAAGAAACATCAGTAACCCTCTCAGCTTTATTCAGCACCATCCCAACCAACTTAACGTTATTGACATCAACACCGTCAATGAGAAAATTCACTTTATCGACATTTGACAAAAACGCTTTGTTGATTTGCTTCACGGTTAATGGAATCAGCGTCTGCTTATCACGATGCTTGCTTAAGGCGGAGGGGAATGGATCTGTAGTCTGAGTGGCCTGAGAAGGCATGAAACCTCCGCCGGAGAAGGCGGCAGCGCCGTCGAACTCGCCACCGTACATGTTTTTTTCCGATCAGAGTTGATGTATGGTGAAAGATATCTAACAGTGATTGTTGATTTGTTGTGAGAGAATGAATTTGGGAGTTAGGGTTGAAAGTTTGAAACCCTACTGACAGATGAATGAAATGTGTTCCCGCCAATTTATTTCCCCCTTTTGGGTTGAAGCGGTTGCAAGGTTCGTCGATTGAAAGGTTCGTTGGGGAACTGGTTGACGAAGGCGAAGACAGAATCTTCGTTGGGGGGGTTTGAACGAAGATTGACTCTTCGTTGGGGAGTTTGACAAAGATCGATTTGTTTGAGGTTTGTTGAACGATTTTGGTTTTGGTTTGAGATTGACGAACAGAGTTTTCAAGGATCACAACTCTGCTCTGATACCATGTTGTAAATGATAATCAGAGATGGGAAAGAATATTTAAAAGGAATTGAATTTTATTGATATATTTCTTCCATACAAAACAGGGAAAAACGAGCCTTTATTTATAGGCTTTACAAGAACAAATAAAAGAAAATACTTAAATATGGAGATGATCTTGAGGAATCAATAATTTTCTCTAAATTATTTTTTTCCTTTTCTAACACAAACATCTTGTAAGTGACATACCTTGAAAAAGGTGATGATCACGGGCCTCTTCCATGGAACAAGTAAGACCTTACAAGGGTTAGATGTCATTCCCATACTTTCTTTAGTTATTTCATGAATTGTAATGGAATTGGAATCGGAATTTGAGAAATTAAAATTTGATTTGTAATTTAGGTGTGTTTGTTTTGCAAAATGGAATTAAATTTGAATGGAATTGGAATATAGATTCTCTTCCTTATGTTATTATTCAATTCCAATTCTATCAAGATTTCATTCCATTCTGTGAAATGAACACTACCTAATAATTAACGAAACTACTTATACACAAGAATTTAACTACGTTTAAAATTTTGAAATATACATCTTCCTTTGTTATTAATGCTAAGTTTTTGGTATATAAGAAATATAACAAAATATATAATTGTTAAAGTCAGGACTACTTTTGTTTTACTGAGTTAGTAAGCTGTGAAACACTTTTTACCCTTGAAATTATTATAATTAAAAGTTGGGATAACTTTTGCTTTAACAACGGTTGCCTGAAATACTTTTTACCCTTGAAACACTTTTTACCCTTGAAATTATTATAATTAAAAGTTGGGATAACTTTTGCTTTAACAACGGTTGCCTGAAATGAATTTTGAGATATTTAACAAAGTTGACATTCATAAGGCCTATGATTCGCTTAATTGGGATTTTCTTAACTCCATCATGATTCAAATGAATTTTCCACCTAGGTGGTGTATGTGGGCTATGGCTATTCTTCAATCTTCTCGGGCCTCCGTACTTGTAAATGGTTCTCCCACATTGGAATTTAACTGCACTCGCGGCCTCCGTCAGGGTGACCCATTATCCCCGTTCTTATTCATCATGGCAATGGAGGCTTTAACAGGCATTATGCACAAGGCTTCCTCGATTGGGTTATTTCAAGGCATTAAATGCTCTACGAACGGGCCAATTTTAACGCACTTGCTATATGCGGACGATGTAGTTTTTCTCGGGAAATGGTCGGTTGAGAATGCAAAAAACTTAAGAAGAATCCTTAGATGTTTTTTCATGGCGTCCGGGCTCAAGGTAAATCTTGCAGAAAGTAACATTTTTGGCGTTGGAATAGAGCACAATGAAGCTGAGGTTATGGCTAATGTATTAGGATGCAAAGCTGGATCATTCCCATTTAAATACCAGGGCCTTCAAGTTGGTGGCAATATGAACCTAATAAAAAACTGGAAGCCGGTTCTAGAAGTCTTTAAAAACCGGTTGTCTATATGGAAAGGGAAAACCCTCTCTTGTGGTGGAAGAATCACACTCATAAAGTCAGTTCTTAATTCGCTTCCGAACTATTACTTTTCATTATACAAGGCCCCGGTCCAAGTTATTAAAGAACTCGAGAGTATTCGGAGATCATTTTTTTGGAGCGGTACAGAGGATAAAAATAAAGGTAATTGGATCGCTTGGGAGAAGGTAATAGCCCCGGTTGAATATGGCGGGGTAGGTTTCGGTTCTCTAAAAGACACTAATCTCGCTATGCTAGCGAAATGGTGGTGGAGGTTCAAGGTGGAGAAAGACAGTTTGTGGAGAAAGGTAATTTGGACTTTCCATAACAAGTCGAGATCATGGAACTACATTCCAGTCAAGCTATCGTTACCCGGTCCTTGGAAGCAAATTCGGAATATCTCGGCCGACTTAGAAAATTCAAATCTAAGTTTAAGAAACCAATTAAAAGGAGCGATGGGAAATGGAACTGATATATTATTTTGGTTAGATACATGGCTTGGAGAATTACCACTGGCTCACGAGTTTCCAGGTTTGTTTAGCATAGAGTCTGATAAAATGTGCACAGTATCGGCCCGAATTATTAACACTACGTTAGGTGTCTCTTTATCATGGGTTTGGAATCGTGCACCGTCCTCGGTGGAAGAAACAGCGGAATTGCAACAACTTGTACAGAAACTTTCCGGTATTAAGTGTGTTGATAAAAAAGATCGTTGGATATGGGGTCTTGATCCGAATGGGATTTTTTCAGTCGCTACTATCAAACATCATGTTATTTCCACTAATAGGTCGCCGCCAAGTACAATATTCAAATGGAATAACTGGACGCCAAAAAAGGTCGGTATAGTAGATTGGCGAGCGATGGTGGAAAGGCTGCCGACAAGAAATGCACTAGAGTTAAAAGGTATCCATACGGCTTCGACAACCTGTCCACTATGAAATGAAGTTCTAGAAACAAGCGAGCATCTTTTCGTGTCATGCCAGTTTGCTCAAATGGTATGGACCGTAATTTTGCAATGGTGTAAGATACCAAATTTTTTCATCTTTAGCATAATGGATCTGATTCAAATAAATGACCTGGTGTCTGGATCTCCCAAAATAAAGAAAGCGATACATGCCATTACACTTGTGTACCTTTGGAGTATTTGGAGGATGAGAAACAAGGTCGTTTTCGAACAAACCCCTGCCTCAATTCCTGTGGCGGTGGAGGAAATAAAACATATGAGCTTCCAATGGGTCAAATATCGTTCAAAGGATGGCAATCTGAATTGGGATAGATGGAGCAGGTTCGAAGTATTTTGAAAGGTGCTGAAGTTATATTATGTTACAACTATAAGCTTTGATTGGTTTTTCTCTGTTTAATTGTAGTCCTTTTTTGGTTTTTGTTTGGTGGATGTATTTATGGTGCTAGCACCTTGCTAGATGATGAATAAATTTTTTTTGTTGGTCGTTCAAAAAAAAGGAATTTTGAGATATTATTTTGTACTTTCAGATGTGTAGTTTTCATGTGACACGGCGGTCTAGATTGATTAATTACATTTTTTTGTTATTATCTTGTGATGTGACCCATTGGGTCAAGAGGTCAAAGCGTATGGATAAACGTCACATTAATACAATAACATTTATATTTGTATTTTAGGAGGTGTTTGATGTTACGTTTTCAAAATAGATTATGCGTTGCGTTTTAAAAAAGCATGTATGTACATGCTTCTCCAAAACTGCGTTTTGGAGGCAGATAATCACTTTTTCATCCAAACACTTTTTTAGATTATTTATGTTTTACAAACGCAATAATCAAATAATCACTTCAAAACGTAATCCCAAACACCCTCTTAGTTAATCAAAATAATTAAACATTAGATTTTACGAACAGCATATGTAAATGTCAAAGCTTTTTGTTTGTAGACTGAGCGAAACAAATAACAATTGGTAGAAAGAGGCTAGATAGAAAATCTTAGACCAAAGAGCTTGTAGACTAGTAATATCAAAGAGTATTGTAAAGAACTACCCGCACTAAACCACAGGGTTGTAGTCGGTTTGAGAACCCTCCGTTCAAACCGGTTTAAAACGAAGATAGCGGGTTATAAACTGCTTTCAAACTGGTCAAACCTAACCAAATCGATCATTTTCCCCTTTTAAACTGGGTTGTAACCCAAACCGGTTTAAAAAAAAAAGGCTTTGATAATTGTTGAAAACGCGGAACATGTTCTTATTGATACAAACCCTTCTATTAATACGTGAATGGTAGATCTAACCTTAATGGAACAACTTCAACTTGGTCAGGGCTCACATAGCCTAACAGATTGGACTGGTCCAATTAGGATACCTTTTATTTAAGAAAAGCACCTGGCGCTTGGAATAAATCAAAAGAACACCGTTTCATTTTATTTATTTTTGAACGGAACATCGCTTCATTTTAGATCTAAACGCAGCCTTTATATAGCAATGCTATTTTCCGTCCAAACCTTTCTAAAAGGACGCCATTGTATATATACAACCCTTCAGCTTTATATAAATGGTAATTGTTTCTAAAGAACATGACTTTTAAACGAAAAGGTACAAACCCAAATTTAGTAATCTATATATATAATATATGAATAAAGTGTGGGACACGTGTCAAGTGCTGGTGCAACCAAAATAGATTTTTGGCGGGAAAATTGTGAGAAACCTTATGTTTTCACACGGGATCCGAATTGGGTTATCCAAACCCGTTTTTTTAACCCGGGTATATATTGAAATAAAAAAAACCCTAATCATTCTAATCCATCATTTGTTCACACCGTCATCCCACACTTGAAGAGCCGCCATATTCTTCTCATCTCCGATCCATGATTCAAGCTTCATTCCGTTTTCTTAATCTTTTCTCAAACCCCAATTCCGTTAGTTGATTATTCGAGATGGGTTTTTCACTTCATCTTCTTTAGGGTTTGTTCACTGTTTGTTCTTGATTAATCGACCAATCTGTTAACTGATTGATGGAGAAGATGATTACAGATTAGTGGGATGATGAAGACGATCGGAACATGATGATCGGATCGTCGTCCAGTGATGGGAAGATGGTGATAAAACTCAAGATTCCGAAGCTTTCAGATGAAGCTGTAACGGAAGATGAAGAATCTTCAGTGATCTTAGGTTACACCGATCAGGATCTGGTTTCCACAGACTTTGTGGGAGACAACAGGTAAAGGGATTATTTATATCATTGTTTGTTTCAATGTTTTTTTCAAGTGTATAGAAGAGTCATGTTGTATGTGTATTAAAGTATAGGTTGGAATTATTCACTTTGAGCTAAAAGAATGGATTTAACAAACTAGGACGCTCAATTCTTGCAAACGAGGCTATTAAAATGGTATTTCTGGTACAGAAAGAAGAAGAAAAAAAGTGAAGTTATTGACATTGAGGTCACACTTCAAAGGATCCAATTGAAATGCAGGGATGTCTGCTCTTTGAGGGTTAAGGTTTGATCCTATATTGCAGGTATTAATATATTTTATTTTTAATTACATAAAAAGTTGATCAGAATAGTGAAGTAGACATGGCTTGATGAGTTTGTTTTTGTGCTAATAATGTTACAGTCACGTTCGTGTTAAAAAATATAACAGCATTGTCGCCTGCTGAATCGCCTTACACAAGTGGCATAGTTCCAGGTAGTTAAAGGTATCAATATGTTCAAAACTTGCTATTTTATACTAACAATGTGGTTAGTTATAAGTATGCAATGATTCTTCCTTTTTTGCTCTTATTTTTTTTATAATTCAAGATCTCATTGTTTCGGAATTTTGATATAAGAAGGTTGTTTTTCTTTCTTTTTTTTTGTCAGAGTTTCTTCACCAAGCTGCTGATCTTACATTGATACCATCAGCTGCTATTGCAAAGGATCTTCAACAATACAAAGTTGCAGCATGTAATTATATATATGTGGATGAACTTAACTTTTTAATGCCATGCACCAAATAAACGGTCAAAAAAAGATTTTTAATTGATTATTTTATTAATGAAATAACACGTTTTTTATTTTGTTTTTAAGATAACACATTTCGTCTGTGGAATAAGGGTGTGGATTCGGATAGCTTTCATCCGAAGTTTCACTCTCATGAAATGCGAATTATACTATCGTACGCTTCTTCTTTGACTAACTAAAATTATGGTTTTCATTAAAAACTAGAGGTGGTAACTTTGACCCATTAATGTGGGCTAGGTTCGAACTGTGATGGGTCAAATAAAAAAAGAGCTAAAAGGGGAACGGGTCAAATAGCTTGAACATGTGATGTCAAGCGGGTTGAAAATCATTCAAAGTCTATATTAAATCAATCTATAATTTTACTTTCTTACAAAATGACCAAAAAATGGTTTATCTGAAACAAAATCACCAAATACTATGGTTGGAACATTGTTCATTTCTATTTGAATGATTTCAGAAATGGTGAACCTGATCGACCATTGATCGTACATGTTGGGCGTATTGGAGTCGAGAAAAAATTGGGTTTCCATAAAAGGTAGCTTCTACTTTATTTATTCCCTTCATTCCATGAAATTACTATTCCAAAGTTTATTCTATTGGTATGATTACTTGTTGTAAAAATTATAGGGCAAATGATATATTAATATATAGTTTGATGTTGGTGTGATCTTTTAACCCAGTTTTGTTGTGATTTTTTTATGGTAAATGACATATGCAAGGAATTGAAGAGCAAACAATTAAAGCTGAAGACGTATTCAAGGCGCTTGAAGAGATCGAGTTTCCAGAATTCATTGCACCACTAAGAGCCTCTCTTGAAGGTCAACCATTACTAATTTACTATGACGTGTGCAATCTCTTGTTCTGATTTATTTTCTATGTTATAGCTAATAAAATGTCATGGGTCTGTATGAAGCTTTATGGTTGCTATATAACCCTGATGGCAGTGACTGTTATGTTAACAGCTTTGTTCATGGTTTCAGAGTTCAAGCAAAAGAATGCTAAAAGAAAATCTAATTCATCCAAAGCAAAGGAAGCCAAAAATAGCAAAACAGAGGAGGAGCCTGTAACGGAGAACGGAGAATCGTTGGAGAACAGAGAATCACACGAAAATGGTGATGAAGATGGGATCACAGCCGACATGTTTCGGTTGTGAGCCGACATGTTTTCACAATTAATCGGTGCCGTTGGCGATGGATTTTCAAATTAAGTCGGGTCACTAGATTAGGTGATTTACTTTTTATTTTTTCTTAAATCATTGAGAGATTAGTTGTATATTTCTTTTTATACATGTACCAAAATAAAAGATGACAACAAGATGATCCAAGGAGTGGGTGTGGAGTCTCTTTCTGAAGAGGAGCTTCATCAAGCATGTTGGGATCGTGGCTTACTTGGATTGTGCTCGGTTGATGAAATGAAGCAACAGGTTATTTTGAAATAACAAATAAATTTAAATATTTGTATTGTCATAACAAAAAATTAAAAGGGTTGATACTTATTATTGCAGATTCGTGATTGGTTGGACTTCTCCCTTAACCATTCAGTACCATCTTTGTTAGGATTCTCACACCGATACTTTTGAGGCTAGGTAAGATTCAATAATAATATTTAAACTGTTTACGTATTTAGCAATCTTTCGATGATTAAACCTTAATTTGTTAATTTTAATTGATTTATATCTTCATTTTATTTTTCGTGTAATCAATGTATTTAAGTTATTTTCAGCCAACATAAGAAGCTAGCGGAAAAAAAGGATGCTGGTGATTATCACTCTCGGAAGCTTTGGGGCAATTACTCAGGTGCTTACATTCAATTATTGATGTGAAACATACATTCTCTCTTATTTAGAGAAAAATTCCAATTTCGTTCCTCAAAATTTTTGCCGGTTTTGCGACTTTCTTCTAAAGGTTTGTTTTTTCGCATCTGGATCCAAAAGTTTTGAAGTCTTGCTATTTTCATCCAGCTCTTTAACTTCATCCATTTTTCTCACTTAAGTCAGGGTATTTCTGTCTTTTTTGTTAACTTAACTCCATCCATTTTTCTCACTCAAGCATGCCTTTAAAACTAAGACGCGGGAGTGGAGTCAATCTGAAAATCCATTTTAAAGGGAACTGCTCTTTTTTGCCTTGGCATGAATGTCGACCGGATGCAATTTACAAGATTAGTTAAGCATGAAAAGGTGTTTTTGAGTAAACTTGGGTGAAATGGATGTTGACAATGGATATGGGGTTGGCGTAGTTTTTTTTTCAGCCACGGGGCTTGTGTTTTTATTCTCTTTTTGCAAGCTATGCTTGCACCACTTTTTACAAGGTTGACATATTTAGACCAATTCAATCCCATGTGCTTTGAAGACTTAGAAAAGCTTTTTAACAATTTGGCTACTACTCTATAAACTTTTAATTATTTATTTAGTACTTATCTTTTTTTACTTTTGATTACTTCTGGTGATCTCGATTTGTTTTTCGATAAATAAAAAAAATCAACAGAAGAGTGTGAATTATAGACAGGCTGATTAGCATGTTCAACAGTTCAAGGGTAGCAATTCCAGGTAAATATGGTTCTTCGATTTGCATGATTCTGCCAATTTATTTTATTTAATTTTTTTTTAATCATTGGGTACTAACAAATATCTTTTCATTTGTTTTAATTGTGATATATATACTTTAGTTGTCTCAGTTTAGAAACAAAGCAAGGCTGAAAACGATACAAGATGATGATCAAATGACGAACGACTCTCCAAAGGTACGTTTCAGATAGGAAGTAGAAAGTTCGACATTTCCGTCCACATTATTGGTTTCTTCACCAGTAAGAACGTCATTGTGAATTTTGATAAAACACCTGTTGGAGGTGAACAACGTAAGAAAGTGACGCGATAGATTACTTATAGTGTGGATTTGAAGTGTGGGATCAGCAATCCAGCTCAAAAGGCTTATCTTTCCAAGTTTCCGGGTTGATCAGTTTGAAATTGTTTAATGTTTTATATCATCTAACACTAAGATTGATTCATATACCATTAAAGATGCTTAGAGATGTTGTATGGGGTGTTTAATGAATTGTAACTTTTGGTGCAAATATCAATTCTGGTGATGTACAAATCAAATTGAAAATTAAAAGTTTGAGGTTTGGATTGGATTGGATTGATTTTTGAGCAAACTTGTGGGTGCATGTGCATAGAGTTTGATTGATGAATATAAGCTGTTTTACTTTAATAAGCATAAATTGTGCATCTTTTTTCTTGATTGAGAAGGAATCCTAATGTTTTTGTTCATTGATTTGTTCAAAGTACACCCTGTCATGTTTCTTGAATCAGTTAAAAAAATCTATGGGGTTACGTTTTTCTCTATTCCTAATAATTTGTTCTTTACCTCTTGTCGATAATTTGATTAGTCTTAGCTCAAGTAGATATATAACATATTTATTAAAATATTAAGTACTTACATCATTAACCACACACGATCGCCTTTTGCGATGTTGAACATCATAAAAATTCAACTAAAAGAGTAATATAACATAATTAAAAAACAAACAATATAACATTTTCTATGGGTTTACGTAACAACTTTTAACTCAGATCTCAATAATAATTAAAAGGTAATGGCTTTACACGAAAACTATGAATACACATGTAGACAAACTTAGGATACTGATGAAACGAAACAAATAAATTATTGTCAGAAGGGGAAGAAGATACTAACGACTTTCAATATGTTGTTTGTGTACCTTTTATTATCGAAAATTAAATTCTCCTAACCCGGGATGTTCCCGGGTGATAGCCTAGTTGTGTATATATAATATAAGTTCAGTTCAATGATAAACATATATGCTACTAGTTATATACTCATTTTTTTCTGGTTGAAAAATCTGTTTGTAGGTTATAATACTTGGAGGACTAATGTTGCAGTTTTAGAATAGTAGGTGTGTTGTTTTGAATTCTGTTGAGGAGTCAAGGGGATGAGTGAATCTTGTTGATATATCAATAGGTCAAGCTAATCTTTGAAGAATATAACATTCAACACATTGAGTCGCAATCGCTCTCTTCGTCTCCTCTGATCTATGAAACATGTGTGTGTCTTCTTTGTTTTGAGGCCAAGTTGTAAAAATTTGGGTTCATGATTTGTTTGTGTTAATGAAATGGTTTGGGTAAATCGTCTTATGTTCAAGCCTTAGATCCATGGTTCTTGACAACACTATTTAACCAAAGCTGGATTGGTTTCAACCCGCACTGGCTTGGGCCCAAAATCCAATTTGTGCACCTCAAATTGTGGAGTAAATTGCGGTTTCGGTCCCTGTGGTTTAGTGTTTATTGCTATATCTTACAAATTCTAAAAATCTTACAATTTACATATCAAAGTTTCTATTTTATTGCAATTTAAGTCCACCAGACGAACTCCATCCACCTTATGTTAAAACCTGGTCACATGGGCATGTACAGGATATTTTGGTAATTAATCACCTTTGTGTGAACTCTCCACCATGGTGGAATTTCAATACTTACGTAGAATGGTAAAAGGGTGATGTATGGAGAATTAATTTGTGGTCTTTTTCTACTTCGGTAAAGTCAAAAAACTATTATGAGCTTTTAGTTATTTTTATTGGTTAATTTCATACCAAAACTAGTCTTGTTTACAAAAGCATAAAGGTATTTCATTAAATTGTTATCGATTCATTGATTCATTTACCGGTCAATCTAGTAATATAGGTAAGTTATTACAACGATCGAAAACATTGTTTAAAAGGGCTCCTATTTAATAATTCACTTTGAGCACCCAAAAAGGTTGATTCTAAGATTAAATTGGCATGTGCAGTCTGAAATAGCCTCACCTGTCATAGATTATACATGGTGGTGTCATTTTCCGTTTCCATGTGAAGGAATTGCTCACTTTTTCGTATCCAACTATATTTCTTGATATTCTACTTTTGTTACTCTCAAATCTTGAATGTGTTAGACATACTGTATTCTGCTTGAAGTTGAATGGTTTAGTGGAAAATATTAATGCTCTTTTTTACTAGCAACTACTCCCTCCGTCCCACTAAAAGTGTCCTATTTTAAATTTTCAAAGTCTTTATCTGTAAACTTTGACCTTAAATAATTTTGTTGATAATACTTGATGAAAGTTATATGATTTGAATGTGTTTTACAAGTGTTTTTATCGGGTTAATTTTCATCAAATTTTATATAACACAAAAAATATATAATTAAAGTCAAAGCTTACAAATAAAGACTTTGAAAATTCAAAATAGAACACTTTTAATGGGACAGAGGGAGTAGTGTATATGGCTATATTTTACACTATTGTTTCTTTATGAATGCGCTTCTCTCTTTTCATAAGTTTCAAATTCCAAGTCCTTTATTTTTTAGGTTTTTTGATACATTGTGTTGCTTATTGTCCATAACTATTAATTTACATCTGTCGGTGCAACAATATTGTTTAGTTTATTTACGTTTTGACCACCACAAAAGTCTTCTGCTCCATTCAAAATACATCACACACAACATTTGTTATAGAGAGTCAGCGGTGAGAGACAAATATGGTGAAACAGAAGTGACTCCCTTCGGCCTCCGCCATGATGATTGATAAAAGCGAAACCCCTTCAACAGTTCAAGGACCTCTTGGAAGATCATCCATCTTCTTCACCACCAAGATAGCATCACAAACCCTCAGCAATGGCGGCTAGGATTTGCAGGTTAGTTCTTTTTCCCCCTTTCTCATTGTTCAATGGTTTACAATTGGAATTGTTTTTGTCTACATTGTGATTAAAAAATCTTCCAGTTGTAAATTTGTGATGGTATTCGATATATAGTTATTAGGGTAACATGAAGTGAAGAAAAGGAACGACCACCTATTATTCATGTTTTCCAATTTATTTAGACCTACTTGTGTTATTGCTGAAACTCTTAAGATTAATAGTTATAGACAATATATTTGTAGGAATTGGTTTAGATTGCCATGGTTCAGCATGCATATGATTAGAAAAATGTGTATACAAAGTTACAACGATAAATAAAAGAAATACACTTGCAACAATTGGCTTTACGTTTCAGGATATCTGCTGAATCGTATTCATCCCGAATATTCACAAGGTTTGAATTGTTGCGATCATTTGTGAATTTCCAGTATTGATATATCTGATGTTTTCACTACCAGTTCTTTTTTACTTTCTTTTTAACATCTAGATGGTATTTCTTTCTTTCAGTAAATACGAGTTAAGATGCAGACTACGATTTGTTATTGTAATTGTTATTTCTGATGTTAGTCATTGTTTTCTTTTGTGAAGTGGGTTTTTGGTAGAGTTTATTATATGTACGGGTTGCATTGAATTGTGGCAATTCTGGTTGCATCACCACCGATGAAGCCGACTATTTATCCTCATTAGAAAAGGGTCAGATCACAATCCATTCTTTAACTGTGTTATAAATTTTCATGAGTAAACAGTGTCACATTATTTGATATGAAAGATTATTTTGTTAGTTCGATTGTAATTCAGTTTAAATTAAGAGTTTTGTGATTTTTCCTGAGTATTAATAAAACACAATTTTAAATATCTGTTTCTTTTAACACTTATTTACACACACTATACAACCTTAAAAAGTTAGCTGCAAAACTTTTTAAAAGAGCAATCTAATAACATTGCAAATTATAAATATAATTACGTAGAAATCATCATAACATGATAAAGCATCAGCTCATCCAAGCAAATGGCTAGGCCAACTGATATGCTTTCCAGATTTAATAGATTTATAGAATCAATTTTTCTGAAGGTAAAGTCCAGTTGACCAAATTTGGGTAATCTGTCTCGAAAAAATTCTTTGCTCTGCTGACTTCGGGAAGAATCTGGTTACCAATATGATTCCAACGACACAGAAGGAACTCCGGTCAACAGGTGGCTACCGGCTTAGACAAGGGTGCCGATTAACTGTCTAGGTGAAGTATGACACTAATCTTAAATGATGATGCTTGGTGATTGGAACAGCTAAGAACCATTAAGGTCTTGATGTCAGAATATGGTGGTAAAAGTTCAGTAGGGCATGAAGAACCTTTTTGCACACTTGCATCAAAAGGCGATGATCAAAGTTGGGTGCGATAATCAAAGTTGGTTATCAAGGCAGAACTTGCATCAAAAGGTAAGTCAAATAGTGATATCATTCTAACAACAATGTTGATGACACTCATACCATGCACTATTTACTTTTTATAATGTCTTTCGCATACCTTGCACTTCTTTCATAAATTTTCTATTTTTATGTACGTTCCGGTATATGCTTTGTGATGACTGGTATTTCGCTTTCAGTTTTTGATTCGGATGTATGCTCCGCAACGCGGGCGGTTCAATTCTAGTTCACATTAATATAGCAATAGACACTAAACCATAGGGACCAAAACCGCAATTTACTCCAAAATGTGATATTAAACCATCGAATGAGTTAATCTTCAGCCACTTAATCTATGTGTGTGCAATCCTTTAGGTTCATGTGACATTGAGAATAACTAATTCTCGTATCGCTTGATCTAACGGTGTACCACTCGCAAACGATGTGACAACCAAACAATTACACAAGCAATTAGTAGTATCTAGAGAAAAATGCCCGGATAATCCCTGTGGTTTGCCCATTTTTCACCTTTAGTCCCTAACTTTCTAAAATTACAGTTATAGTCCACAACTTTTGCAATTTCGTTCTCGGATAGTCCCTGGCACGGATGGAAGTTAGTTTTGGTGTTAAGTGGATGTGAAATTACTAAAATGCCTTTGTTATTAAAAAAATCTAATTAATCCATCTAAAATTAAGTGGGACCCACCATTTTATTAAAATATTAAAACTAACCCTCCATCCTACCCCACCCCTACCCCCTCTCTGTTTCTTCCCGATAATCTCACCTCCGCTACACCCTTCCGACCGACCACGGTACTACATCTGAGCCACCATCACCGCCTCCACAACCCACAACACAGATCCCCTCACCATTGGCTGCAGCAATGTGGGAACCAACCACCGACAACAACCACAACAGCGCCTCATCATCGCCTCCACCACCGCCTCCACAGGCCCTGCTTGAAAGACTCAAAGACTATGATCAAGAAGACACCTTTGCGTTCTGGGACCAGCTCTCTTCTAACCAATAGAACTTTCTTGTTCAAGAAATTGAGGTTTTTCTTCATTCCCATTTGTAAAAATCGATCTTTTTCATACCCAGTTGGAAAATTTTCATCTTTTTTAAATACTCAATTGGAAAAATTCAATCTTTTTCTTACCCAATTAGGAAATTTTTATATTCTTTCATACCGAATTGGAAAAATTTAATCTTTTTCATGCCCAGTTAGAAAATTTTGATTTTTTTTTCATACCCAGTTGGAAAAATGCAATTTTTTTTTGTAGATCCTTTGTTGTAATTGCTCGCAATGTAATAAAGATAGATTCTTGATGGAGATCTTGTGAGAGTCATGATAATTGATGAATAATCTTGGGATTGTTTTAAACTGTTGGAAATGTCATTTTGCTAAATTAGGAAAAAAATGTTGCATTGGTTTGATGAATTGTTTGTAATGTGGGTTTGTTTGGTTGGTGTTTTGGTAGAGTTTGGATCTTCCTAGGATTTTGGATCTTCCTAGGATTGATAGGATGATTCGGTGCTCATTTAAGTCAAAAGGTTAGGTTTTATCATATGTTTGTGTTTGGTGCAGTGTGTGTTGACTGTTGATATTAATTGGTTGTGTGTGATTATGAATCGGTGATTCAGGGCTACCGATTGCCGCCATCGAGCTGGTGCCGGAAAGTTTTGTGTCTACTGTGGAGGATAGAAAGCTTGAAGATAGAGAAAAATGGTGAGGGTGAGGGTGAGGGTGGGTTGGGGGTGATGATGAAGAGAATGGTAGGCCACACTTAATTTAAATATATTCCTTTTTATATTTAAGTTATTTTGTTAATAATAAGGGCATTTTAGTAATTTCACATCCACTTAACACCAAAAACTAACCTTCATCTGCGCTAGGGACTATCCGGGAACGAAATTGCAAAAGTTGGGGACTATAACTGTAATTTTAAAAAAGTTAGGAACTAATGCTGAAAAATTGGCAAACCACAGGTCCTATCCGAGCATTTTTCTCTGGTGTCTAGCAATACATCTTTGTTACCCTAAACATATTTTTCTAATACAAATGTTTTTAGTTATTTTTATGACTTATTATAGCAAATATGAATAAAATACAAAGGAAGTTACTAATATAAATTATAAAATACAATTACTATAAATCAAAAGATAAAACTACACAGGAACAAATGAATTGAAAGGTATACATAACTCGTATCTACTTCATGCTTAAAATCGTAGCATGGGAGCAAACAAGTACTCCACATAGTATAGCTTCCAAATAAACAAGTAGAATGATTCAATAGCCTCATTGCTTTTGAGATCAACCAAGTTTGCATTTGTCCAAAGTATAAAACCAAGAATGCTATGACCAATTACCATTATTGATCGGATCCAAATACGTGTTGATGATAACCCGATTATTATAGCCACACCGAATGCCATTTCCAGAAGCCATATACTAATCCAAAACACCTTCTTTTGCCCGAATTGCAAAGCAAAGGAGTTAATCCCATTAATCTTATCTCCCTCAACATCAGGAACGTCCTTAAATAGAGCGATAACAATTCCATAGATGCTCATAAATCCAGATACAAAAATGGCATGCTTGGAAAGCAATAGAGATCTTCACTTTATGCACGTCTGAGCATGAAGGTGGAACAAGATAGGAATGATCGCTCCTTGAACTGACCAAAGGCACGTCACTCCTAAACATATGAAGTTAACCATCTATGACAACTAACATTGACCCCTATCAATATAAATACATGTAGTGGTTATAATTTCATCCTTGTACAATATTTGTATCGAGTACAAGGTACAAATCAAATTTATATTCAAGTGCTTAATAATTTATGTTATTAGCCTCTAGTTAAATCACTATGAAATAAATAAGTTTAATTTGAGTGTGACCATCTCCTATTTGTTTTGGATAGACTTTCTACACCACCATGGAAGAATGTCTACTTACACCAGACCAGAAGTGTCTCCAACTCAAAAAAAATTGAACGATTTTTGTATTGCAGTTGGCTTTCACAAGCTTAATTAACGAAAAGAAAGAAGAGAAAGAGAATTAAAGAGAGAAAAGAAAATAAGTGGAAAGAAAAAAATTGAATTAACTATTATGTACGGAGTTCAAAGGAAATGAAAAAATCTTTCCATTCGGAAGGATTTTGAATAAAGGAAATAAACATAAATTTTCCTTTCATTTCTCTCTTTTTTCTCCATTTTCTTTCATCAAAAAAAAAAAAAATTGTGAAACATGAACTTTTTTTACATCCTTCTAAATCCCTTTTTTTCCTTCATTAAATGAAACTTGGGAACATAACGGTAAAGGCCATTAGTTAATGGTTGATATTTTGAAACGATTTTGACAAACTTGTAATTAACGTAGCGGAAGGATATCCATATTTATTTTTGGCTAGAGGCATTAACCATATTGTATAACTAGTTTAATACCCGGCCGGTGGCCAGGTATCGTAATGTCATAATGACGCAAGTATTATTTTGTGCATTCTAAACATGTTTTTTTTAAATAGTGTTTTAAATTCATACCAAGAATCATTTAGTACATTGTGAATCTTTTTTAAGATACAAACTCCAAAAATCAATAATAAGCTTTTTCTAAACACTTTACAAAACATGAAATTACCTTACAAAATAAATTCCCTAGATTAGCAACAGATTCAATAGATTAGCATATTTGCCTACTCTATATGCAAAATCTCATGATACGCAACTATTTTACCACAACAGTTCATTAGCATCAATTACAAATCTGATATTCACCCGCAAAACACAAATCATAAATCAAATACTCATCTTGACCCACTCTGTTTTGCCTGTAACTAAATGGGGATGATCCACCATTTTTTTCATTCTATAGTAAATAATGCAACCCTAAGATATTTCACCCAAAAATTTCTTGAAACTCACAAGCCACAAAGTTTTGACCCAAACCCGTTTGACCCGCGTATCAAACTTTTATTGAATCAAAAGCACTCATTTTGTCAAAACTTATTTGCCCCGTTACAAAAGTAAGAAGGTAGCAGTATCAAGGTTGGCTTGACCAACTTGTGTTGCAGCATGTACGGGTTAGGCCTAACGTCTTGATACAGTTATTCAGTCAGTACATGTTGGCATTTCCTAATTAGAAGTACTCGTCTTGACACCAAAATAGGTCATCCCACCCATTTTTCCATATCCAATAAAAGAGCACACCCAAGTAGTGAAACTCCCATGCCCCAAGGTTGACAAGACAAAGCAAGAAGATAGCAAAATCCAGCCGCAATCTAACCACATGTATGTTTTAAAGTGACCAACAATGGTTGTGGTTTAAGATCGGTTGGTTCGATCTGGTGACAAAGTTTATCCTTATTTCCCCAAGAAAATGTGTAGATTCTTTCTTCTCGTGATAATACCATTGTAAAAAAAAATCAAATAGCAGCTTGTACCATGAATTAGAGACTCGGCTATTTGACTATTTGAAGAGTATTGACTTATTGACTTCTTTGAACTCCATACTCTGCTTCCTCAAGTGAGTCTATTCCAAAGGTATAAAGCTGACCAGAATCATCGATTAGCATTTTTCGACCTGCCCCTGCTACTGCGTGAATTATATGTATTCATGCTAAAGATCTACAACATACACAACTAACTAACACAAAGGGAATCAGTACACTAAGGGCGGCAATTTGGCCCCGTATTACCTAAAGGGTAAATTGGTACTATATAAAATTGGATAGAACATCAGACGATTCAAACGGGTCAAAAGTCACATAAAGTGGATTTTTAATGGATAACTCTTCCTGAATCCATATTCATTTTATTCGGAAAAGTAGATTAGTATCAAAATAACGCAATTTTGCTATTTTATTTAACATGCTAATTATTTAGAAAATGTTTAGACAAAATATGTTACATTACTCAATCCGTACCAAAATTACCATTTTTGACCCATGAATCCATTTGCCATCTCTACTAAGGACTAAAGATGTCTGTAAGTGGATTGATTTAAGTTGCACTTTATCTACGTTGCTCAAATGGGTTGATTTAAGAGGGAAGAAAGAATGAATACACCTTCAGGTTCTTATAATGTCTATAAACAATAATTAAAAAAACACTAATTGTGCAAGAAAATTAGGAACCCAAAGCAATAGAAAGATTACTCACTATTAAAGACCGGTAACAGTTATGATGAATAGCAAGGGCTATAGCAAAACCATGATTTTATCAGTATTCTTTTCTCAACTTAAACCAAAAAGGCAAGAATAATAATGTATTGAATATGACTTCTAGGAAACATTGGTTAATCAGTGACCTGAAATATCATCACCACACCTGATAAAAAAAAATTGTGTATAAAACAATAAAGATAATTTTTAGATAACATATGATAAAGATAATAAAAAAATCATTATTTAATAACCTCTTTTTTAAGTTAGTGATCCCATCAGTGTCTGTATCTGTACTGATAAAAAGCCTCTTGAAATATATGAAAAACCTACAAAACATAAAATAATTTTGCAAGTACATAATGATATTAAAATATATAAATATGTATTAAGCATATGGATATATTTTAGAAATAGAAATGAGATGAGAAATATAAAAGAAATCCACGATATAACACTATCACTCTCTACAATATGTTAGGGCAAGTGCACCCATCATTGACATAGTATAGTGATGGTAAGATACCGAGGTCGTCCAAGGACACAAGAGCTTTTAATATCGGTTTATCGTCAACGTCTAACCGGCCCAAATTTTAAGAAATCATTATTTAATAACCTCTTTTTTAAGTAAGTATAACAACCCTCGGTAAAACCGACACCCTCATAACAGTTCTGACACCCTAATATATCTTTAAATGTATCAATATGTCTTTATATGCACCCCGTATGTGAAAACCGAGCCGAAATACACTATAACATTAAAAATAAAATAAAAATCAGAAATATTAAGCTGAGGCGGGCCGCATAAGCCCACCCCAACCATTCACGCGGGCCGCGCGAGGATATGATCCGGATTCTTTTGGTTTTTAAGTTAAGCGGGCCGAGTATGAGTTTGTCTAAAGTTCATGCGGGTCGCGAGTGTTCAAAATCTGGCACGGCCCTGGGCCGCCACGTGGCCCAACACCCGGATAAGCTAGTAAACGACTCAGCCAAGCTATACGCTGACCACCGGTTGACGCGAGCCGCGAGAAAGTTCGATTTCACAACTATAAATAGAACGCAACGGCCTTCAGTCCGTTTCGCTCATTCCTTTCTTTCTTTCTTAATTTTCTGTAGTGGCGTTACTATACCCGGGCATTATACCCCCTAAAATAGCGAGGTTCTGCTACGATGTAAGTATTATAACCCCTGGAGACGTATTAGATACGCTGCCCGATTGATCTAGGGTTTCGTAACGACTGTCGTGGTTCTGCCCGACGTAGTCGTTGGAATGCCGTCTCGGGGAGGGCATTACTAATGTTAAAATGGGTTATTATACTAACACACGTGCATTTGTGTAAATTATAGATATTCACCAGGAAACCCTAAAGAATAACCTAAAACAGCAATGTGAGTAATCTTCTTTTTGTTAAATGTTTTTACAAAACCTTACATACTTTTCCATGCGAATAGCAGTTATTGAGTATTTGTAAGAATACAATTATCGTGGGTATGTTGGGGTTTTGTATACAAAATTGGTTACAACCTGGTTAAGGAGTAACATTTCCACAAGTCGGGTGTCGACAGTACCAACGGGTGATAATTGATATAACTTGGAAACAAATGTAATTGCGGGATCGCCCTCAATACTGTTCACTGTGAATTTTATTTAAACCTGATTAAACTGGGATTCACTCACCAGTATTTCCCACTGACAAAATCTTTTTAAAACGCGTTTCAGGTAACAACATGTGAAAGCCAAATAGAAGCCAGCTGGACAGCACTGGAGGCTTGGAAAAAGTGGCAATAAAGTTACCTAAAAATAAAACGGATGTTTTTATTAAATAAATAGGATTTATTCCTATAAAATGTGTGTATTGAAAACTTGGGTTTTACCCATATGTTTAATGTTATAAAACATGGTGGTTTACTCTGATTAAATATTTCCTAACTACGGTCCTGATGAAAATTTCCGCTGCCAAATTGGATAAATAAATGTGATACCACCGAAACTGGCTCACGGCCGCCCGTTCTCGGGAACTAGGGATCGGGGGTTGTGACAGAAGGTGGTATCAGAGCTATGCCACTGATTCAGCCACAGAAGTGTTCTGCTGACATCAAAATTCAAAGTGTTAGGAAATAAATTATGGAAATACGTGTATAATTGTATTTCTTGTTATGTGTTATCTGACTATTTGTTAGTTTACAGTATGAGCGACCAAGGACCTTCTGACGCCTATCGTGGACTGTCTGGTTCGCCTAGGAGCGAAGGCACCTCCTCTTCTCAGCCTGCCCTCTCGGGGTATTCTGCTGACACAGAAGAAGGAATCTTTGTGTTTAAGGCTCAGTCTGAAGAGCCATTTCCTCAGAAAAAGAGGGGATGGTTCAGTAGGGGAGCGCACGAGCGTAGGAAAAGAATGAAAAAGTTGCAGGAACAGCGAGTGTTAGCCGCAGCAAAAAGAGAGACTGATGCTTATAATCAGGATATGCTGAATAGGGGTATCGCTAATATCCATATTTTAGCAACCACTGCTGCTGACCCAAACCTGGAACAAATGCTAGCACCCCAGCCGCAAAATCCTGACCAACCTATGGAAGTAGAAAACCAGATAGAAATGCCTGATTACAACCCGGAGGAGATACCTAGGGTACCTGCACCAGATCCTCTAGACCCAAACAACTACGACCCCTGGTGGGACGATGTTAGGGACTACGTGCAACAAAACCCAATACAGGAAAATGTGCCAATACCCAACATAGGAGCTTACCCAGGGTTAGATCCTCAAGATCCCTACAACATTAGTGATGCATATGTTAGGGAAATTTTAGAGAATCCATACCCGTACCAGGCCCCTATGCCTCCGTATCAGGACCCCGTACCCCAGTTTCCAAACCCAGTCCTAGAACCTGCACCCCCAATGAGTGCAGAAAATGTCCAAGAACTTAGGACTTTTGGGGAGGAAATTTTAGAAAGCAGTGATAGAATGCGACAGGTGGGAGAACGCCTCGTATGGAAATACGATGAGCGTAATATGGATTTTTGGATGAATCCATATCAGTGAATGTGATGGCAGAAACGGTAGTAGTAATAATAATAATAAAATAATATATGTGTGTATGTGTTAGAAAAAAAAACTACGGATGCCTACTATTAGTATTGTAGCTTTACATTTCAGTCAGTATTGTAATTTAAATTTCAGTACTAGTGTGTAAAGATGCATACTATATAAATAGAGTAAAAGTCGCAATGCTCGACGCTTTTGGTTAAAAGTGAGTGTCATGTGATTGGCTATATTCAAATATTAATTGTGATATTAATATTTGGTAATTGTTTAAAATTCAGATGGCCGACGAGGGAAATCAAGATAATCTGAATAACGATAACCAGAGTAACAATAACGTGGTTAATGAGAATTCGAACAACAATAACCATGGAAATCAAATGGATAATAGTGTCGTTCAACACATAGTGGCACAAGGAATTATAGATGCAATGCCATTTATTATTCAAACAGTTCAAGAAGCGAATAATAAAAGTAAGAATAGCAGTAAACGACCAAGTGAACCGGAACACAGCGTGAACAATGGACTCGTACTTCAAGCGCCCATTCCCAAAAGAAGAAGAACCATGCCATATGGTTGTTCTTACAAAGAATTCTGGTCCTGTAAACCAATAGAATTCTCGGGCAATGAAGGACCCATTGCAGCCTTACGCTGGATAGAGAAAACTGAGGCTGTTCTGAAAATAAGCAAATGTGCTGAAGAAGATAAGATAATGTTTGCTTCAAATCTGTTTAAAAACGTAGCCCTAGAATGGTGGAACACTATCCTCCAGTCAAGAGGAAGTGATAGGATTTATAACATGGAATGGGAAGAATTCAAAAATATGGTAGAAAGGAAATTCTGCCCTCCCAATGAAAAGGAACAGATAGCAAATAAGTTCCTGAATCTTAGAATGACCGGGGTAGACAGTAAGGGTTACACTACCACATTCTTTGAATATGCTAGGATAGTACCAACCCTTGCATCACCTGAACCGGTATTAATCTCCCGTTATATCTGGGGATTAATTGGAGAAATTAGACATGTAGTCAAGGCAGCTAGACCTCAAACTATAGAAGAAGCTGTAGAACTAGCCAATACCTTGACAGATGAGTTAATCCGTACTAGAGAAGAAGACCAGAGGAGAAACCTAACCCAAAGGCTTACCCAAGAATTCCGTTCTGGGAATTCCAACCGTACAAATATAGGTTCTACCTCTGCACCATACTGCAGGAACTGCAAGAAAAAGCATTCTGGAAGATGCTCTACTTACTGCAATTACTGTAAGGCGCCAGGACACAAGGAAGAAAATTGCAGAAGAAAAGCCAGTAATGGAATGTGCTACAACTGTGGAGAAAAAGGTCATATTAAGACAAACTGCCCAAAATTGACTCCAGCTGCAAACAACAAGAATACTAAAAATGCTAGAGCATTCGTTTTAACTGCAGATGAAGCCAGGATGATTCCAGACGTAATTGCTGGTACGTTTTTAGTTAATGATATTTTTGCTAAAGTATTATTTGACTCTGGTGCCAACCAAAGTTTTATTAATACTTCATTTTGCAAACTCCTAAATCAATCATTAACTAAACTACCACAAGAATGTTTAGTAGAAACCGCAAATGGAGAAACCGTTAGAATTTCTGAAATCTTGCAGGGAGCAAGAATAGAAATTTTTAATTAAAAGTTTATTGCAAACCTTTACCCAATAAATCTGGCTGGATTTGATGTTGTGTTAGGTATGGATTGGTTAATAGCCAATAAAGCCAGTATTTTATGTGATAAAAAGGTAATTCAAGTAAAATCACCAAGAGGTGAAAAGATCACAATTAAAGGAGATAAGCCATCTAGATCCACTAAATTCATCTCTGTGATGAAAACTGCAAGTTATATAAGGAAAGGATCTATAGTGTATTTGATTTCTATAATCAATAAAACGAAAGGAAAAGAATTAAAAGACATTCCAGTAGTGTCCCAGTTTTCAGATGTCTTTCCAGAAGAATTGCTAGGACTACCGCCAGACAGGGAAGTTGAATTCAGAATTCACCTGTTACCAGGGACAGCACCGATTGCCAAAGCACCTTACCGTTTGGCACCCGCTGAAATGCAAGAACTGAAGAAATAGCTAGACGAATTGTTGGAGAAAGGATTCATACAGCCAAGCTCATCGCCATGGGGAGCGCCGATTTTATTTGTCAAGAAGAAGGACGGATCAATGCGTATGTGCATTGACTACCGTGAATTGAACAAAGTCACGATTAAGAATCGGTATCCATTACCGAGAATCGATGATTTGTTTGATCAACTTCAAGGAGCTCGATTTTTCTCTAAAATCGATTTAAGATCAGGATATCATCAACTAAAGGTACAGGAAGAGGACATTCCTAAAACCGCATTCAGAACAAGGTATGGTCATTATGAATTTACTGTCATGCCATTTGGTTTAACCAATGCCCCAGCCGCATTTATGGACATGATGAACCGAATATGTAAGCCATATTTGGATAAATTCATAATTGTCTTCATAGATGATATTCTAATTTACTCTAAAAATAAAGAAGAGCATGCAAAACATTTGCACTTACTTTTAAGTTTATTGAGAAAGGAAAAACTTTATGCTAAATTTTCAAAGTGTGAGTTCTGGTTAGAGCGAGTACAATTTCTCGGGCATCTAGTTAACCATGAAGGAATTCATGTAGATCCAACAAAGATCGAGGCAATTACCAAATGGAAAACCCCAGAGTCACCAACTGAGGTTAGAAGTTTCTTAGGATTGGCCGGTTATTATAGAAGATTTATCCGAGATTTTTCTAGAATAGCCATTCCTTTAACTAAGTTAACATGTAAATCTATTAAGTTTGAATGGGGACCAAAACAAGAAGAAGCTTTTAGAATCCTTAAGCAAAGATTAACCCATGCACCCATACTAGCATTACCAGAAGGAACTGAAGACTTTGTAGTCTTTTGTGACGCTTCTAAGTTAGGATATGGATGTGTGTTAATGCAACGTCAAAAAGTTATAGCTTATGCCTCTAGACAGCTTAAGAGTCATGAAGAAAATTATTCAACCCATGATTTGGAATTAGGAGCTATAATTTTTGCCCTTAAGATTTGGAGACATTATCTTTATGGTAGTAAGTTTACTGTTTTTACAGATCATAAGAGTTTAAAATATGTCTTCGGGCAAAAAGAACTGAATATGAGGCAAAGACGATGGATGGAGTTACTTAGTGATTATGATTGTGATATCCAGTACCATGCAGGAAAAGCCAATATAGTGGCTGATGCTTTAAGTCGAAAATATCACGAAAAGCCAAAAAGGGTACGTTCTCTTAAATTAAATCTACAAGTAGATTTAAACAATCAGATTAGAAAAGCACAAGAATTAGTAATCAAGGAGGATACTGAAAAATTAAAAGGAATGATTAAGGAATTAGAACAAGGAACAGATGGAATTTGGAGGTTCCATAAAAAGATAATGTGGATACCTAAATTAGGAAATTTACGTCACCGTATATTAGAAGAAGCCCATAAATCTAAATATACGATGCATCCAGGAAGTGATAAAATGTACCAGGATTTAAGGAAAAATTTCTGGTGGATAGGAATGAAAAAGGATGTAGCAGCCTATGTTTCTAAATGTTTAACTTGCTCACAAGTTAAAGCTGAACATCAGAAACCCTCAGGTTTGTTACAACAATTAGAATTGCCAGTCTGGAAATGGGAATTGATAACAATGGATTTTGTTACCAAACTACCCAAAACAAGGAAAGGTAATGATACAATCTGGGTGATTGTAGATAGGTTAACCAAGTCAGCTCATTTCTTACCAATGAAGGAAATCTTTAATATGGAACAATTAGCCAAATTGTATGTAAATGAAATCGTTTCATTACATGGAATTCCTTTATCAATTGTTTCTGATAGGGATAGTCGTTTTACCTCTCATTTTTGGTCAAGTTTCCAAAAAGCAATGGGAACCAAGTTAAACCTAAGCACAACTTATCATCCTCAAACAGACGGGCAAAGCGAAAGGACAATCCAGACGATGGAAGACATGCTTAGAGCTTGTGTAATTGATTTTGGAGGTAATTGGGACGAACACTTACCTTTAATAGAATTTTCTTATAATAACAGTTATCACACAAGTATCAATGCTGCACCATTCGAAGCACTTTATGGACGAAAGTGCAGAACCCCAGTCTGTTGGGCAGAAATTGGGGAAAAACAATTATCTGGACCCGAGATAGTACAGGAAACAACTGATAAAATCATTCAAGTCAAGGAACGACTGAAAGCAGTGCGTGATCAACAAAAGAGCTACACTGATAACCGACGCAAACCATTAGAATTTCAAGTAGGAGATAGAGTATTATTAAAAGTCTCTCCCTGGAAAGGAGTGGTAAGATTCATCAAAAGAGGAAAGCTTAGTCCCAGGTATATTGGACCTTTCAAAATTCTTAAAAGAATAGGACCTGTAGCCTACCAGCTACAATTGCCGTAGGAAATGGCAGGAATACATGATGTATTTCATGTATCTAATCTCAAAAAGTGTTTAGCTGATGAATCACTCGTAGTACCTCTCAAAGATATAGAGGTTAATGAACAACTCAAATTTATAGAAAGGCCTTTACAAATTGAAGATAGAAAAATTAAAAATCTCAAGCATAAGAGATTAGTTCTGGTCAAAGTAAAGTGGGACTCCAAAAGAGGACCTGAATACACATGGGAACTTGAATCAGAAATGCAAAAGAAATATCCACACTTATTTCAGTAGATCTCGAGGACGAGCTCTAAAACAAGGTGGGGAGGATATAACAACCCTCGGTAAAACCGACACCCTCATAACAGTTCTGACACCCTAATATATCTTTAAATGTATCAACATGTCTTTATATGCACCCCGTATGTGAAAACCGAGCCGAAATACACTATAACATTAAAAATAAAATAAAAATCAGAAATATTAAGCTGAGGCGGGCCGCATAAGCCCACCCCAACCATTCACGCGGGCCGCGCGAGGATATGATCCGGATTCTTTTGGTTTTTAAGTTAAAGTGGGCCGCGTATGAGTTTGTCTAAAGTTCATGCGGGCCGCGAGTGTTCAAAATCTGGCACGGCCCTGGGCCGCCACGTGGCCCAACACCCGGATAAGCTAGTAAACGACTCAGCCAAGCTATACGTTGACCACCGGTTGACGCGGGCCACGTAGGGCCTAGCCTTACTTAACGCGGGCAGAGAAAGTTCGATTTCACAACTATAAATAGAACGCAACGGCCTTCAGTCCATTTCGCTCATTCCTTTCTTTCTTTCTTAATTTTCTGTAGTAGCGTTACTATACCCGGGCATTATACCCCCTAAAATAGCGAGGTTCTGCTACGATGTAAGTATTATAACCCCTGGAGACGTATTAGATACGCTGCCCGATTGATCTAGGGTTCCGTAACGGCTGTCGTGGTTCTGCCCGACGTAGTCGTTGGAATGCCGTCTCGGGGAGGGTATTACTAATGTTAAAATGGGTTATTATACTAACACACGTGCATTTGTGTAAATTATAGATATTCACCAGGAAACCCTAAAGAATAACCTAAAATAGCAATGTGAGTAATCTTCTTTTTGTTAAATGTTTTTACAAAACCTTACATACTTTTCCATGCGAATAGCAGTTATTGAGTATTTGTAAGAATACAATTATCGTGGGTATGTTGGGGTTTTGTATACAAAATTGGTTACAACCTGGTTAAGAAGTAACATTTCCACAAGTCGGGTGTCGACAGTACCAACGGGTGATAATTGATATAACTTGGAAACAAATGTAATTGCGGGATCGCCCTCAATACTGTTCACTGTGAATTTTATTTAAACCTGATTAAACTGGGATTCACTCACCAGTATTTCCCACTGACAAAATGTTTTTAAAACGCGTTTCAGGTAACAACATGTGAAAGCCAAATAGAAGCCAGCTGGACAGCACTGGAGGCTTGGAAAAAGTGGCAATAAAGTTACCTAAAAATAAAACGGATGTTTTTATTAAATAAATAGGATTTATTCCTATAAAATGTGTGTATTGAAAACTTGGGTTTTACCCATATGTTTAATGTTATAAAACATGGTGGTTTACTCTGATTAAATATTTCCTAACTACGGTCCAAATGAAAATTTCCGCTGCCAAATTGGATAAATAAATGTGATACCACCGAAACTGGCTCACGGCCGCCCGTTCCTGGGAACTAGGGATCGGGGGTTGTGACAGTAAGTGATCCCATCAGTGTCTGTACTGATAAGAAGCCTCTTGAAATATATGGAAAACCTACAAAACATAAAATAATTTTGCAAGTACATAATAATATTAAAATATATAAATATGTATTAAGCATATGGATATATTTTAGAAATAGAAATGAGATGAGAAATATAAAAGAAATCCACGATATAACACTATCACTCTCTACAACATGTTAGGGCAAGTGCACCCATCATTTACGTAGTATAGTGATGGTAAGATACCGAGGTCGTCCAAGGACACAAGAGCTTTTAATATCGGTTTATCGTCAACGTCTAACCGGCCCAAATTTTAAGAAATCATTATTTAATAACCTCTTTTTTAAGTTAGTGATCCCATCTGTGTCTGTACCGATAAGAAGCCTCTTGAAATATATGGAAAACCTACAAAACATAAAATAATTTTGCAAGTACATAATAATATTAAAATATATAAATATGTATTAAGCATATGGATATATTTTAGAAATAGAAATGAGATGAGAAATATAAAAGAAATCCACGATATAACACTATCACTTTCTACAACATGTTAGGGCAAGTGCACCCATCATTGACGTAGTATAGTGATGGTAAGATACCGAGGTCGTCTAAGGACACAAGAGCTTTTAATATCAGTTTATCGTCAACGTCTAACCAGCCCAAATTTTAAGAAATCATTATTTAATAACCTCTTTTTTAAGTTAGTGATCCCATCAGTGCCTGTACTGATAAGAAGCCTCTTGAAATATATGGAAAACCTACAAAACATAAAATAATTTTGCAAGTACATAATAATATTAAAATATATAAATATGTATTAAGCATATGGATATATTTTAGAAATAGAAATGAGATGAGAAATATAAAAGAAATCCACAATATAACACTATCACTCTCTACAACATGTTAGGGCAAGTGCACCCATCATTGACGTAGTATAGTGATGGTAAGATACCGAGGTCGTCCAAGGACACAAGAGCTTTTAATATCGGTTTATCGTCAACGTCTAACCGGCCCAAATTTTAAGAAAAGGTTTTTAAATAAGTAAAAACAAAGAAAGAAACTAAATAAAAGAAACAAATAAACGTGAAAGAATCTCTTGGTTCCGACTCATATTTTATGTATCCTTTGATGATTTCCGCACTTTGGGTTTTTTAAGAGATTATCTTAGTTATAGTGCCATGTCCCTTTTTTGGAGGCAACGCTACCCTCAGCCATATTGGTCTGAGCCAGCAGGGATACAGTCCCGCAAGGCCGAAATATTGAAAGATAATTAAGTAAGTTATTAATGCAAAATGTGGCATGTCCCTCTTTTCGAGGCAACGCTACCCTCGGCTATATTGATCTGATTCAGCAGGGATACTGTCCCGGTTTAAAGTTTTAATAGTAGTTTATTTATAGGGGATTCAAGCTTGTTCTTACTTCCCCTGATTTGATGCTATCTGCCTCAAAGGAAGTCCTAATAAGCTTGAATCAAGTCCTCGCAGGATCTATACACTGAACGAGGCAAGAACTTTACCCAAACCAGTATTCTAAACCCCTTCCAGGCAGTTAGCGCGCTTTATTGAGATCGTAAAGACGCGAATGAGTGAATCAACAAAACATGAAGAGATGATAGAATAAAATTCACTTTCAATATAAAAGCTAGTTATTAAAGTCATTAATACATACCTAATTAAAAAGTGACCAAAGGTTGGGAATCAAAAGTAATACATAAAAGATTTTGTCTTCACCAAGTGATGTAAGAGATTAGCCAAGCATGTCCATAGTTTGACAGTTTGACGAAAGCTTTTCTTATCAATCTTGGATCCCGAGACGACTACCCACTCTAACTCTAACGATTGTGGTGGAAGATAATGGTGTTGTGGTAGTGGAAGTGAGGGAAATAGTTTGTCAAGTGATGAGTTGCAAGTGAACCAAGCACCTCTATTTATAGCTGAAAACAGTGGGTTTACACGGCCCCGTGTCCTTCTCCTTCTTTGTCTTCATTTAATGCACTTGTCAGTCCAGATGCTCACACGACCCCGTGTGTTAACGACATGGCCCCGTGGTCATTGTACTTGCTGTATGAACCCAGATTTGCAAATCTAAGAGTTGACCACAGCCAGTGTTCATAAGACACGGCCCCGTGTCCCTTGTCTGCTTCTGTTTGTCTTTTTCTTCAAGGAATCTTGAGTGGGGCACGGCCCCATGCCTGGCAGGCACGACCCGTACTTGGCTTTTAGTTTGTTGTTTTTGGTCTTGGGGTGAAGCTCGGAGGGTTGGTATAGTGTATCAACTTCCCTTCTTTCGTATTTATGCTGGTTTTCGCCGTTAATTTGTTCCTTTTGTACATTTAAGCCCTTTTAATCCTAAGTGGAAGGTTCATATGAGAAGAAATTCTTTGTAAGAAAAAAAAAGAAGAAATTTCAACCAATAGGAATGATTCATTTGACTTCATTTAATATTTGTATTTAAATTTATTATTAGGGTATATTGGTAAACTTACTTATATTATTTAGTTTGTAGTCTTTCTCTTTAATAACTAACCATATTAAATTTGTAACTTATTTTTAAAATATATATTTCTCAAAAATAAAAATTCATTTATAGTGTAGGATAAATTACGAGCTGTGTAAGATAAATTACGAGTCGTGTAGGATAAATTTCGAAATGTGTAGGATAACTTTTGATGGTGTAGGCAAAAAATTTCAGTGTGGAGGATGATAGTCTTTATGACTAATTAATTAGTTAAACATAATAATAAATGAGATGAGAGAAAAACTACTTAATGTTTTACAATTATACTCTTTGTTTTTTTGCTTCTCAATTAAATTTTCTTCTCAAATGAAACCCCCCCTTAATCCTGAAAATCAAAAGTATACAAAGAAACACACTTTTTCCAACATTAGTATTAAAAAGGGTTGTTTTATACCTTATTTGATATAATTTATATGTTGCATTTGGTGCTTATCAGCCATAAAAAGGTCATGGGCCAAACACAATCCCAAAAACAAAATGCATAAAACATGAAAAAAAAACATAAAAGTGCTCGTAACTACTACTAGAATGCGATTTTTGGTCTGGAACTTGGACAAGGCCCCTTTTGGGGTATTTCCATGACGTGCTCCTCATTTTAAGCTTCGATTTGACTAGTCGAACGCCTAAAATGGAGACCCGCAGCTAAAGTTATGGCTGTTTTTGTAAATCAACCTTGGTAACGCGATCATGTGCCTCCAGAAATCCCATGGCTTGATCTTCTACACTTGGGCCTGCATCATTCCCTCCTAGGTAGACAAAATTCGACCTCGAATCTGTAGCGAACTCATCATCAGACGAATCTCCATGAAAAGGCAGCAAATGTTTTACATTGAAAACACCAGAACAACGAATGTGGCTTGGTAACTTTATAGATAAGCATTAGAGTTTATTTTCCGCAAAATCTCCACTGTGGGTCTTCTTGGCTGACAACTTATTATATTCTCCAATTGAAAAACGATCCTTAGTGAAAATGACCCAAACAAAGTCACCCTCCTCAAAATCAACTTGCCTACGCTTTTGGTCTGCAGCTTGCTTGTACTTTGAATTGGCGTGGGCCAAGTTGTCCTACACAACTTTATGAACTTCATGTAACCCCACCACAAAATCTTTCACCTTTTTGGAGACAGAACCTAGGACAGGAGGTGACATCAAATCAAGAGGCCCTCGGGGCTTAGCAGTATAGACCACCTCAAATGGACTAAACCCATTACTCCGATTAACAACATGATTATGAGCAAACTCAGCTGACATAGATTTTATCCCAAGACTTCACATGATCACCCACAAGACACCGCAAAAGATTATCAAGTGACCGATTACAATTTCCGCCTGCCCATTGGTTTGAGGGTGATAGGCATTGCTGAAATTAAGCCGAGTGTTCAACATTTTCCATAGACTGCGCCAAAAATGACTCAAGAAACGAGTGTCCCGATCAGAAACAATAGAGGATGGTAAACCACGTAAATAATAGATATCCCTAGTGAGTAGTTATTCATTGAAAACTCGTACCATGTATAGATTTTGAAAACTCATTAGTTATACTCTACTCTTAGGGACGTTGCCCCTAGGGATGTTGCCCCTGGACCCGCTCTAAGGGGGTGTTGCCCCCTGGAACCCATTGATTAGGGGCTCTGCCTGAATACTTAGGATTATAACAACTCAAACAAGCGTGCAATCCTGCACCTCCTAACTTGTTTGACATGTATTACAATTCCCTTTGGTCCCAAGTCAATCCCCGATTACACTAAAATATCCAACAGAGTTATACAAAACAAAAACTATGGTGTGCATAAACTACTTGTATGTTTTCATATTTACACACAATTTACATGTAAAGCACATCATAATGTTTCAACCAACTTCAACAATGCAGTATACATAAACAACTTGTACTTTAGTTTCCCAAGCATTGTTGAGTTGTACAATACAACCCAACAAAGCAATTTTTTCCGATGCATGCATGTAGATAAAAACACATGCCCTGAAGTGATTTAGCATCCATGAGTGTATCAACCCCTTAGTACTTACACGCCTTACAAGGGGCAGACCCATACTTTGTGGGTCGGGGTCCCTAGAGTAGGGTTGGCATATCGTGTTAACCCGACCTGTTAAGACCCGCACACGATAAGACACGAACACGAAACATGTTAACATGAACACGACACGAAATCTTATCATGTTAAACTTTTCAAACATGAACACGAACCTGCTAATAAACAGGTTACACGAAACGACCTGTTAAGACACGAAAAAATTACTAATGTATCATACAACTTGTTAAGACACGAATACGACCGGTTACTACATATGTAATATTTAGCCATTAATAGGTCTTAACATGTATTGTATAATGGTCTTAAGTTTTAACAGGTCATATCATGTCTGACACGACCTATTAAGACACGAACATGACCTGTTAAGACACGAACACGCTAAGACACGACCACGAAATAGTAAAACACGAACACGACACGAAATTAAACGGGTCTTATCGTGTCGACCTGTTATAGACACGAAACCTGTTAACTTCGTGTAGGTTCATGTCGTGTTATCGTGTTCGTGTCAGAATTGTCAGCCCTACCCTGGAGGCCCGGACCTCAATATTTAAAAAAATAGAGAAAGTAGGACGTTAAAATTTTCAGGGACTACATAAGAATAATAAGATGAACCCATAGTAAAAAAATTAAGTTTGGTGTTTTAGTAAATCCCTTGTCTTATATGTGAAAGGTTACAAGTTTCTCACTATACTTATTTTTTTGGATTTTTAAAATCCGAACCAATAACCTAGATATAGTACATGGCTTTATAGTCTAGTGGCATCTTGAGGTTGGATAAGACTTTAAGACCAATAGGTCTTGGGTTCGATTCCCACAAGGGGGATTTTCCCATATTTATTGTGTTTCTTCCTGAATTGGTGTATAGACATTATGCCTAGTGGAGATGGATATGATCGGGTGGTTCCGCTGGTGGCACGATAATACTCAAGTGGTCCGTCAATGATCCAAATTTGCCGTTCAAAAAATAGAATAACCTAGATATAAATTCCTTGGTCTAAATGGAATTGAATTTAGAAGATCAGTTTTTCAAGTTAACAATATTAATGCATGTTGCTAACCTTGTATAAAGGGACAAACAAGGCATGAGATGTTCCAAAGCTATTTGGTAACGACTTTGTAAGAAACATATACCTGCTTAGATTGATACAAAGTTTACTTGTTTTTATAATGATATTTTATTGCATACGTAATTTAAATATTTATCATAGTTATTATTTCTAAATAATATTTTATTGCATAAAGAATAAAAATATTTAATATAGTTTAGAATACTAAAATGATTATCTTTTAACATGTTCAAACAAGAATCATTATATATCTGAGAATTATTAGTGACTTTTATTTATTGGTGAATATATGTATTAATTAGTGAATCTATATTTATCTATACTTTCTATAAAAGGAGAAATCCAAGTGACATAAGAAAAGTTGATGTGTCAGCAGGAGAGAGTGTCCAACAAGGCTTTTCTTATCTCATTATTACATCATAAAGCCTAATATTAAAAGACTTTAAAATTCAAAGTTGGTCCACATTTAGATTCCAAAGGTCTGCCCATTCAAAATCTCATACGAACCACTGTCCATTCAAGCCACTGTAATCAAAACCATTGCCCATTCAAAGGTCTGCCCATTCAAACAAATGTAATCAAACCACTGATGATTAAAAATTCAAACTTCAAAACCTCTGACGATTCAATATTATGGCTCCAAATTCAAAATTCAAAATTACAGTGGCTCCAGATATATAAAATATCATCTTCTTCAATCAATAATTCTCTCTAATCAACATCTTCTCCAATTCAAATTCTGGCTCCACATTCAAAATTCAAAATTCAAACCATATTCAAATTCTATAAATAAGACATAATTATCTGGCTGCACATTCAAATCTCTCTCGCTGATATCTGCAAGCGTGTCTCTCTCTCTCTCTCTCAAATGCATCTTTCTCGACTCTCGTGATTTAGTCGCTATTCTCCGATTACACAATTTTGTTCGAATGTTTGATGATTTTGTTTACATGTTATCGTTCCGGTATCATTGTTCTAACATCGTCGTATCAATGATGTTGGCCATCACACATCAACCTTTCAATGTCGATGTTGCAATATAATTGTTGCAACATCATGAAAAGTTGCATGTGTTACATTCTTTGATGGGAGAGTTGCAACTTCAACCGACGATGTTGGAACTTCTATTGTGAAAAGGTCAGTTGTGCTACACCAGTTGAGAAGAGACCTTTGCATTTTAGGTTTGTTTCTTATTTTTTATTAACTGTTAAGATGCATGTTTATATTATTAAAATGAACTACTACAGAGAAAAATATTGAATTTGAATGAAATATTTATAAAGTATTACACGCTAGGATTAACACTTGCTAAGATTTCGTAGACTCTAGCCTTTCTCCATGTGATTTCATGCTCTCTTTTTAATTTCAGGTCAGTTAGCATGTTGCAGATTTTCTGATCCTGTTCTAGAAGTTGTGTAAGAAACTCTTCTGCATTCTTCTGGAAGTCTGATGGAGGAGAGTGGAGGACTTCATCGAGCAATGCTATGCTGTTCCAGGTTTTGTTGTTATTAGTGTTGTTGATTATGTCAACTTTCCTGTTTACTTCTTGGTTTGTTCTTTGTTCTTTGAGTGACCACATCGAGAATTGTGTTTTAAGATCGTTGGTGTCTGACCAGTGGTAGAAACTGAACTTTGCCATGTAGATTTTTTGTAGGTTTTCTGATTTTGAACTATTTTTGACAGAAAGTGATTTGTAGGACGAGTTGTTGATGTTTTGAATCAAAACGAATCATCGGTTTTTTATAGAGTCTAAAAACGCGTTTACATGGAAAATGAATTGTTTAATTGTAATTTTCATAATCTGCTTTTGTTCTTTGAATTTTGATATTTTATCCCTTGGGTTTCTTGGTATTTAATTTTATGGATTTCCCATAAAAGTTGGGGTTTTGAAAAGGTTTTTGCATTAAAAGACTGTTTAATGAAGCAGGTTATGTTTATATATATATATATATATATATATATATATTAAATCTACACGTTTTCATAATTACAAAGTTCAGTATATAAACTCATAGTCACTTCACCTGTTTTTTCATCACGTTTTCCTAAGAAGATATCATACTTTCAGGAAAGTCGAGTTATAATAGTTTATTCAAATGGCCTTATTCACATATGCAAAATCGAATGATTTCAAGCAGCGTTTTGTCAGGCAAATCGAGGAACAGGTGTATGAAGACAGGGCTACTCTTCAAGAGTTGAAGAGATATTTTGATGGATTGCAGGTTGGCCTGCTCACTAGAGAGCAGGTTTCCAGAGATCTTATGCACATGCCTTCAACTTCCGTTCGTGAGCTTTGTGTTGTTAGTAATATAGAGTGCGGTGACAGAGACGTGGAGTTCATGGCGATGCTGAAGGACATACATCGAGAGGTTCAGCAATCGATGGAGTTGAAGCTAAAATTTCTTCATTCTTGCTGTTATTGTTAGATTTGAACTTTAATGTTGTTCAGTATGTGATGTAATTTTTGGACTTTTATTGTCATGAATAAATTTTAAACTTATGAATCTATGTTGCCTTTTAGTTTTATTTATTTACTTTTTTAGTTTGAATTAGTTTAATTACTGGTAAGTCAACAGAAGTTTAATAATATGAAGGGTTGGTTTGATGGCGAAAAGATAATGTAGATGTTGTATTGTGTCTGAACATCTGTTTGGTAAGTCAACAGAGGTCTAATAGTATCAACAGTTGGTTTGACGGTTAACAGATTATGTTGATGTTGAATTCTGTCTGAACATCTGCTTGGTAAGTCAACAAAGGTTTAATAGCATCAGGGGTTGGTTTGATGGTGAACAGATGAGTGCAAAGATAAAACAAATGTTCAGAATTTGATCATTGATAGTAGTTTTTTGAAGAATCTGCTGATGATGAAACAACTGTGTATGCTAACGACTGTTTGATTTACCACTGTTGACTAAATGACATAAATTTAAATAGTATTAATCTTTGTTGTCGCATCTTCATTTTAATCATTTCAGTCATTCCTAACAGTGGTTGGGCTAATAGCAGATGTTAGACTTACCACTGTTGAATTACACTGATTGAAAACAACTGTTTTGAAACTTATGCTTGCCTAAAAACACATCCACTGCTAAATGGTACCGTCTGTTATCATAATTTCTGTTTTTCCTAATGACTGTTCATTTACTATAGTGCTGACTGCTGACTGTCATGCATTATGATAACAGAGGTTCTGACGTGGACAGATGTTAGCTAAAAATAAAACAACTGTTGAAAGTTATCATCTGTTGTCATAACGACTGTTTATCTAACAACTGTTTGACTTACACTGTTTCCAACGACCAATAGAGGTTTCCAAACACATTTTGTTAGACATCTTTTATTAAGTTTGTAAATGTACATAACAAATTCAATAAGGGGTCTATGTGTAAATATTTTTCATTTGTTGAAAATATGGGAAAACTAAAACACAACTGTCATTATTTCTTTAACATTATTACACATCAAACTTCTATCATCTGACTTCTTTCAAAAATCTCTTCTTCCCAGTCATTTTCTAGGGTTTCAACTTTCTTATTCTCCGTCTTCTACACTTGAATCACTGGAGGTTTTGTTGTTTTTTCTTCAACAACTGGTATGTAAATTCATATTGTAATACTTTATATTGTTTAACCGCTTTTAATTCAAAAAAAAATCAAATCCTATCTTGCTACAAATACGATTTTAAGTTTATTGCTACACATTCAAGAAGGGTTTAGTTAGGTGTTTGAATCATTTGTTGATAATATATTAAAATAGTTATTATTTGCAGAAAATTTTTAACTCATACTCTGTTTCTATGATTAATTTCAGTAGATACTCTGTTAATACAAAAAGTTAATGTTCATCTTCGAAGCCAACTTTTTAATTTCAATGTTTTAACATCTTTACTGATTCAGGTTTTGTCATGTATACTACATTTGTCAAGTTTCTTGATAACCCAAAATCTTTGAAACTGGTATGAAATGTTTTTATATACATAATTTATTTTTATTGAGATATATATTTAACAGTTGTTATGGTTTATATTTTCTTACACTACTTAAAAATTATATACAGGATGTACCTATAGCCTTTGCTAATCAAAAGTGGGGAGATTGTTGGCAAAAAATAAGTTGCGAATCTATCATGAGTCTGGTAAAAAATGGGTTATGAAGGTCAGAACAGAAAATTCAACACCAATAATAACTGACGGTTGGGACAATGTTGTTAAAGATCTCAATCTTCTGAGGGATACTTTGTTGGTTTTCAAAGCGTTAGGTGATTTTGGGTTTGAACTTTCATGTTTTGTTGATGGGATGTGTGGTGAATCTTATTTCACATTTAATCGTTATGCAAGATTTGTTTTACGGTATGACTATTGATCTTAACTTCAATCCTTTTGCATCTTAAGCGTGTCAGCACTTATTCTCATAAGTTACATACTTCACATATAGTATTCATTATTTTTAATTTTATGCAGGTAATCGAAGATTGCTTCATTAAACAGTTTTATGTAAACAGCCCACCAAGTGGCAAATTTCAAATATGTTATAAGGATTCCTATTGGAATGTTGAGGTGTCTAAGGTTGATACAAACTTTGTATTTGCTAGAGGATGGCCTGAAATGTGCAAGGATGTTGGGATACTTGAGGATGATTTGCTTGTGTTTAGCAGAATTGATGATGTTGTTTTTGAGGTAGTAGTTTATAGAGATGAGATTGAGATTTGCTTTTCGAAGAAAGCTGAATCTGACGATGATATTGTACTTGAGATATTGAAGGCTGGTTATGTTGAGAATGCATTCATGTAACACCTCGAAAATTTATGTCCAATAATGTATTGACACGTGTCATAAGCTTTGAACTTGTGAAAGAATACTTTAGAGGGACTAAAGTTGACAAACAGATAAAGTATGTGAACACAAGGGTTCAAAGTGTCAACAATGGATAAATATACTTCACAATAGCCCTACACGATGTTTATACCCTTAAACGAATAAATCATGGATCATACGAAGCTAAATATGAAAGAAAGTGAGAAATTACAAACTACAGGGGTTAAATGTGTCAACATGTTTAAAGTATACCTCTGAGTGACCTTTTAGCAAACCCGAAGCTTTGTAACGGTAAATTATGCTCACTAGAATGTGTGATAAAAATTAAATAAAGTTTCGTTATCGTATGAGAAAGTTATGATGAAATTCGTATACGAGGGGTTAAAAGCGTCAATGTTGAAATTTGTGACATTTCGGGTGATCACAAAGTTAACCAAGGACTTGCCAATGTTTAAACATGTCATGGGGCCCTTAAAAGCGAGGTTAGAGGGCCAAAAGTGCAAGAAAAACACTTAAAACCACGTTAGAAAGGACCAGGGGCTGAATTGCAATTTATAAAACTTGTTTGGCCTGTTCTGGCAGCTCATACCGGCCGCGTAAGGCCCTTAAGGAACCTTACGCGGGCCGCCTGAACACCCCAGCGACAGAAAAAGCTTCACAGCTGCCAGTCAGACCTGTGTAACCGACTTTAAAGCTTGTTTTTGCATACCAGGGGCTGCACCAACAAGTTTTCATGCATAGGGGGCACTTGTCTTGATCTGGAATCATGTGTAGACTTCCTTGGCATCATCTTATGAGATCAAAATCACTATATAAGGAACCCACTTGTTGTAACACTTGTGCACACTCACTTGAAGCATTCACAACTTCATTTCTGGAGCTCCTCTGATCAGCAACAAGCTTCCTAGTGATCTCTAGTCCTAATTAGGATTCTTGTAAGTATCCTTAACCCTTCCTAATTCAGTTTAGCTTAGTTAATTAACTAAAAGTCAAACCGTCGTAATTAAGGTTTGACTTCGAAATTACTCATAATTTATTCAGTCAAATCCCGAATTAAAAATACCTATGAGTGGGTAATTATGTGAGTAATAAACCCTTAAAAGGGTACTCTCTAATTCCCACTCTAATTATGTCAATTGTCGGGTCAAAGTTAACTTTAAAAAGTCAACAGAAAGCTTATTTTCAAACTAATGCATAATTAACAATGTAGAAGCCATGCAACCTGTTTTATCATTATTATAACTTGGTAATTAATGTAAGAACATGTCTAAACATGTTCACTCCGACAATTTTCAGTTTAGGCTCGGTTCAGAACCGAAAGTCGCATAGTTTGACTTTTGCTTTGACTTTCAGTTTTGACCCATTTAAGCATAGTTTAGAAGTGCCTTAGAGCTTATTTAGGACTAGGTTTCATGTTATTATAACCCTCTAAGATTATACAACTTGATTCACTAGTTATCCGATTCACATGCATGTTTCCGTTAAATGCTTATATGTTGACCATTATGCCAAAATAACCTTAAAATATGATTTTTAAAAATGTAAAAGAGTAGATACCTTAGTTACTGATTTATAAGCTTGCACCTAAAATTTGACATCAGTTTGAGGTCTAGATTAAGAGTTATGCTCATTAGCGTAATTAGAAAGCTTTTTAATAATTAAATGGCGTATTTAGCATATAGCCTATCTAAACCCAATTTCTGTTATCAAACTTGTTACCCACTGATATAAAATAATATTTTGGGATTTTTGGAGATTTTTATTTATTTTTAGGCTGAGCATAACTTAGAGTTCTAAGCTTAATTCAGTTATTGTCGGTTTTTCCCTTTTGGGCTATAAAATGAGTTTTACAAATCTTTTTGATACCAAACCTTTTTATACTGATCTAATATAATAAATAAATTATTTTGAGCCTTTTGGAATAATAAAAATATTAGCTTTCCTTTGAAAACCCGGAAATGGCTCCAAATCGCCTTTTTAAGCGTTTTTAACGCATAGTATGTATTAAAACTATTTTAAACATATAAGGTTTGGTGCCTACTGATATATTCAGTAAATTTTTATATTTTAACAATAAGCAAAGATTTAAACTCAGATTTCTAGTTTTGACCTTTTAGCCTTATGTGAAATTACCAAAATGCCCCTACGGTGCATAGTATGGTTATAATTAATAAATTTCACATATATATGATACCCTATTGTTATAACTTATTTAATTAAGTGTATTTACTGATTAAATCAGACCTGTAACTCAGATTACTATTTAAACTCTTTTATAACCTTTTAAATGACAAAAATGCCCTTACGGGGCATAGTTTGAGTTTAAAATCATTTTGGGCATAATAGAATATATCTTACTGATATCACAACATATTTAAGGCATATTAACCTAGGAAACTTGTATATGACTCTTATGGTTACCCGTTACGCAATTTTCGCGTTCGGATCGTCTTATGTAACTAGTTTGCATATATTAGCCGAAACGGGTCAAACCATATCATTTTTGTCTCAAAATCCAGAATGTGTTTAGTTTACCCATATTGTGCAAGTCTCCAAACTTGTCGGGTCTAAATCACATTCTATACCGGTCTTCGCTTTATCATGCGTCTGAACCGTATCTTCCTTTAAAACTAACCGGTCTAAGTTTAGGCTAAATTAAAGACCCGTTAGAAATCTAATAGGTTGTTATAAACCTTCGTTCTAGAATAGGAGACCCGGTAAAAGCTACATGCACTTGCTTATTGTGATTATTACTTGCAAAGGTAAATACTTTTAACTTATTTTCCCTTATACGGGCTTGGGGTACGGTATATAAAATACCGCTTGGTCGGGCATTTGACTTTAATTGTTTGGTGGTTAAATATTATCAAGATGACCCGTTTAAAAATTTGGTTTTGTTTTCTTAACGCCTTTGGGAGTTTAATGACCATGTCCCGGATATCCTTAACATCATTCATAGAATGGCCACGACCTTAGCACACGAGTGTAGGCGTACACCCGTTAGTGCATTTATAATTAATAAGGTATAACCGCCGGTTACGAGAATAACTCGCCGCGGGACTATACCATGTGGTGTGTCTATTAATCTTTAACCCGGCATGAACCGGGCTACTGAACGCATAACAAACATGTAATTCTTTTACAAGATTATATACAAATAATTATCCCAAGTCATAAAAATCTTTTATGCCATGTGCATTCAAATCAATTTTAAACATTTTCAAAATGAGTCAGTTAAATTGTATTTACCAGTGTAAACTAACGTATTTTCCCAAAAAGACTAAGTGCAGGTACTACTCGTAATAGGCTGGTCTCTCCTAGCATCAAATAGAAGTCTCGCAAGCTTAGATGCCTGAAGTCTGTGAACAACGTTTCTTCTTTATTTTGATCCGCCTGTGAATATTATTCGGTTGAAATAAATCTATCTTTTGTTTCCGCTGTGCATTTACATTTGTGTTGTTTGACTATGATGATATCAACTACGTCACGATACTCCCCACCGGGCCCACCGGTGATACGTGGAAATATCGGGGTGTGACAATTCAAGGTACGTATGTATTTAGCATTAGCAGTAAAAGTTTTAATTATTTTAGCATTATATTAATTATTTCATTAATGTTGACCAGGACATCTATGAGGATGAAGAAGTTGTGTCTGTAGGTGAAGGAAGAACTGTTACTCAGGTACTTACTAAATTATTAAAATTATTTATTTTTAATTTAACACATATAAGAATTTAATGCTTTTACAACTATTAGTAATGCTGTTTACTGATGTTACATTTATCCAATAATGTATTATTTAGAAGAAGTTACGAACGAATGCCGAATGCACGTCGAAGAGACGCATGTCTTCACGATTGAATAAAACACAAGATGTAAGTTTACCGTGTTAAAGATTGTTATATTACTATGGTTATTAAAGTCACTGTATTACAACAGGTTAAGAAGAAAGGTAAAGTTACTTCTGAGAGAAAGGAGACGGTCAAGAATATGACTAAGGGAAATGCTGCCTTACCTGTCGACACAAGTGATCATATTGGATGTTCTTCATCTACTCACAAAGTTAAGGTATCTATACTCGCCACTTAATCAGTATATCTTATATAAACTGTTTTTTTGTTCATATATTCAACATTCCTTTAATTCACATGTATATGTATATGTTTACTTTTTCATCAAGGGGAAGAGAGCCGCCAATGTTCAGAAAAAGCTTATCTGTAGAAATAAGATTATAAAGACTGCAAAAAAACATTCTGGACATCTTCTCGACCCTGAGTTCTTTCATTCTGATCGCAAAGGAGACTATAGGCTGGTATACCGTTTCTTATAACAAACTAATGATTTATGTTTATTTGTCTGACTATTATTTTTTTCCACACAATACATGTAGCGTCTTCCTGTTGAAGTTGCCAGACGAGCAGGTCTTTCTGTTGATCTTTATCCTTTGAAAGTTCAAAACATGGTTGGAGTTGTGGAGGTTTATGATGTTAAGTCGGAGTTAAATGATTTGAAGCCACGTTATGCGTTGGACGGTTGGCGAAAGTTTATGACTGAGAATAAGTTGAGATTTGGTGATATGTTGCACTTCACATACGTGTCTTCGGAAAAGAAGATCATATTAAATCAAGTTACCTCAGTTTAACAACGACATTTAAGTATGTTCTGATATCAGATATTATAATTATGAATTTTTTGATGGTGAAATTGTATGTTTTTTTTTTTAAATTATTAACTTGATGTTTTGCTGCTATATATAGCTAACATGATAAAACACTGTTATTAGCACTTTATGTTTTATATATAGATGGTATCATGCTTCTTTTTGCTAATAGTAACTGCAATTAGTAGAAACTTGGTTTATTAATCGCAAATGTGACATTCTTCTGCATTTATGGGTTTATGAATTCAGAATAATGGATGGATGTATATGACTGTATTTGGCATGATGATGTTGTGTTTCATGTTGTCAAAACCAGGGTTTGAACATCTATTTGACTTTTGGTCAATAGTTAATGGAAATACAAGAACAAACAGTGGTTTGAACATCTGTTTGACTTTTGGTCAATAGTTAATGGAAACCCATGTTAGGTTCAACAGTGTTTTGAAGAGGAAAACAGTGTGAGAAGACAGTAGATCTGATTAAGTTAAATATCTGTTTAGATTTAAACAAATGTTTGGCCTTAAACAGATGTTTGGCCTTTAACAGATGTTTGGCCTTTAACAGATGTTTGGCCTTTAACAGATGTTTGGCCTTTAACAGATGTTTGGCCTTTAACAGATGTTTGGCCTTTTATATTAGAGGTTTGGACTTAAACAGATGTTTGTGCTTAAACAGATGTTTGGTCATAAACAGATGTTTCACCTTGAACAAATGTTTTTCTTTAAACAGATGTTTGGCCTTCTATATCAGATATTTGGAATTAAACAGATGTTTGGCCATAAACAGATCTGTGGCGTTAAACCAAACATCTGTTTAAGGTCAACATCTGTTTGACTATTGGTCAACATCTGATTGACTTTTGGTCAACATCTGTTTTAATTTTGGTCAACATCTCATTTAGTATTCAACAGAACTTTGAATAACTCAATATCTGTTTAATTTGTTGTTTCGTTTTCTTGAATTCTATGTAATTTTGTAAAGTAGTACAAAAACAAACATTTTTAAAAATCCCAAGTCACCCTATCATTAAAGTAATTTTGTAAAGTAGTTTGTTCTGAACATAATGGAATTGCTGTTGAATAAAACTATTAATCATTAATTTATATCAATTTTGTAAATCTGCAGTAATTATTTTTTTTACTCTCTGTCAATATATGTTATGCATGGTTTTCTAAGAAATGACCCGTGTTTGCACACGTGTCTTACTGCTAGTATATATAATAAAAGAAACCACTTTAAGGACACTTGTTATCATATTAGGCCATGTCTTATGGATAATTATAATTTTAATTTAATCTCTTCTAATTAATTATAGATAATCCTCCTACTAAATATTATTTAGTTTAATTATTACTTTTATATTTATCTATTTCCTTCAAATTCAAACTTAGTTATCTAATTTGATATTAGAGTAAATTACGATTTTCGCCCATGTGGTTATATCACTTTTACCCTTTTAGCCCAAAAAGAAATTTTTTAACATCTGAGTCCTCAACGTCTTTTTTTCTAACCCTTTTGGACCCCAACGTCTTTTTTTCTAACCCTTTTGGTAGGGGCCAAAATGGTTAGAAAAAAAGACGTTGTGGGCTCAAATGTTAAAAGATTCGTTTTTTGGCTAAAAGGGTAAAAGTGATATCACCACAGGGGCCAAAATCGTACTTTACTCTTGATATTAACTATATATTTGAACGTTTTGTTTAGTTTGGTATCAAATAGATTTTACGAAACTTAAAATAAAATTAACTAATATTATTTATCATTTCTACATTTACAAGTTTTAAATAAATGGTTAAATTTATTGAGACTTCGTTACATCTACAAGTTTTAAATAAAGGGTTAAATTTATTGAGACTTTGTTAACAAATTTTACTACAATATAATAATCTATTTATATCAGTATAAATATATATTTATACTATACTATATAATAAAATATTAATGTGTAACACCTATCATTCATTGTAAGCATTTACAAATCAATTTGTCGGAATTGGTACCAACATTTTATCACTCAAATAGATGTTGATTTGCTTCTTGAATAACATATCTTCTTTTCAAGAACCATTTTCACAATCACTATATCCATCGCGTATCGAGTATTATACATTAGTATATTGAAATATACGACTTTTTTATTATTGGTATATAAAATTAGATTTATTAAACCCGTGTAATACACATGGGTTTTTATAGATATACCTTTTTTATTATTTACTATAGAAAATTACATTTAGTCGACCCGTGTAATAGATGAGGTTTTTTAAGATATAACTTTTTTATTATTTGATACATAAAATTAGATTTATTCAATTCGTACAATACACGTGGTTTTTTAAGGATATATATTTTTTATTATTTAGTAACGAAAATTACATTTATTCAACACGTGTAATACACATATTTTTAAAGATGTAACTTTTTTATTATTTGGTATGTAAAATTACATTTATTCAACCCGTGTAATAAATGAGGTTTCTTAAAGATGTATTATTTTATTATTTGGTACAAAATATTACATTTTTTCAACTCGTGTAAAACAAGCGGTTTTAAAGATATAACTTTTTTATTTGGTATATAAAATTATATTTATCCAACCCGTACAATATGGTTCTTATAGATATAACTTTTTATTATTTAATATATAAAATTATATTTATTCAACTCGTGCAATAAAAGAGGTTGTTAAAGATATATTGTTTTATTATTTAGTATATAAAACAAGTTGAATAAAACTAATTTTATACACCAAATAATAATTATAAAAAGTTGTATTTTTAAAACCCCCATGTATTACACGGATTGAATATATGTAAGTTTGTATAGTAAATAATAGAAGAAGTTATATCTTTAAAAAAAACCTTGTATATTACACGTGTTGAATAAATCTAATTTTATATGCCAGACAAGATAATAAAAAAGTTATATCTTTTAAAAAAACTAACGGATATGCTGTATATACTCGATACACAATAGATAGAGTGATTGTGATGATAGTTCTTGAATTTTTTTTATATTTATGTGTCACTACATTTTCCCCAAACTAAATTAATAATAATGAGGATACACAATGTTTATGTTAACATGGGACTATGGTATTATTTTTTTATAGTTTATGTCTAATATTCACGTGTATGATGATAAAATTACACAATGATCTATATTTGAATATTATATTTATATTTATATTTATATTATTTTGACAAAATATTAGATAATAATAATAATAATAATAATAATAATAATAATAATAATAATATTAATAATAATAATAATAATAATAATAATGATGATGATTGTTAAACAAATTAATTAATCGAATGAATTTAACAGAAATTTAATATTATCAATATTGATTTTCCATAATAAATATTTAGAAAAATAACTAAGATTATTTAGAAAAATAACTAAGACCGCCTCATAGAGCGCCATGTGTCCCTTACATGGTTTCTTTTATTACATAGTATAGATTTATATATACATATATCAAATGTTGAATACTCTGATCAATAGTGTTTTTTTTGTCTTTTATAGTTCTTGTCTTTTAACGAATTTTTTTAGTGTCACTCTTTTTTCTTGTAGTGAGTTTGTCTGCGTTTTATGCAAGCTTGCGGTAAAAGTTTGTATGTGTCTTTATCTACGTTTTACGTCAGATGACGATATAAATTCACATTTTTTGTTTTACGATTTTATCCGGTTTTGGTTGTCATTTGCTTACAGTTTAGCACGGTTTTACGACCCTGTGTCTACAACGCGAGGGTCAAAATAGGTAACAGTACCGCATTCGTTTTTATGGTTTTTTTCTCGACGTGACAGTATAAATTTCGTTGAACACGGAGTTGTATTCACAATATTTTTTCCGGAATCGTAAGCTATATCAAGTGAACCAATACCAATTGAACAACACCTACCGGTACAAGTAATCGGTTTTATGGTTTTGAGTCGATGTAAACACGTGTCAATTGTTATGTCGAGTATCGGTATCATGCTTGTATTATAATGAACCAAATCGAAAGTGATTGAAAGGCCGCCACGAAGTGTGAGGGAATTCCACTAGTTTTCTACAAATAGTGTATTTACTGGTAACTTTTTTCTAACTTAACACTGTAACACCCCGTGTTACGAAAGTCAAAGTCAAAGTCAAAGTCAAAGTCAAAGGAAGAAAAGATTGCAAATTGCGATCTGTCACTCCTTGCTTAACTACTGATCTGACTTTCTTGACTTATAATCAAACCTGTATTTTATTTGCTTTAGTTGTATTATGTGGAGTATCTATTAATAATCGAGGTTCAATCGATGTTAATCGCATGTTTGTCGCTTTATCGCTAATCGCATCGCAACCGCATTCGCAGCTCGAATTATGCGTTCTGTATATTGTTTTACGTGTGTATGCTAATTATGTGTTACTTGTGCATGTTTACTTATTGTTTGGTGGTAATTAATCGAAACGCAATCGCAACTCTATCGCAACTTAATCGCAAACGCTAAACGCAAGTTATAATCATCCTAAATAACTTGATGATTGTATGTTAGATATAGTATTTGTGTGGTTATTGTTAATCTATCGCATCGCATAATCTACACTCGCTTAAACACATCGCAACACTCAACGCACGAAACGAAACGCCGAAACTCAACTCGTCGGACCACCTCGATCGAATGGTCAATCGATCGAATGGCCGTCCGATCGAAGTGCCATTCGATCGGATTGCCATCCGATCGAAGTGCCATCCAATCGGCACGCCATCCGACACTTGCACTCTACTTTCCTCTTTTGGCAACCTATAAATACCCCCTGTCACATCACAAGTGGTGTGACAGCTCTCTCTCTCTCGTTCGACCAACGCTCAAGCTCACTTTTCCTTCGATTTCTCGCGATTCTTGTAAGTTCCTTCCTCAAATCTTGTACTTCTATGATCTACACACACTTCTTCATCATTTTCACCTTTAAATCTTAACTTTTAGCCGTGAAATCAACGGATTTGAGGTGTTCTAGGATGATGTCATCATGAAGTTCTTATGAACTTCAAGATTTGGCTTGATTCCACCAAGAACAACTCAGATCTGAAGGATTTCCACATGAGTAAACAACGTTTTCTCATAGATCTAAACATTTTCTAAGTTTAAAGGATTGAAAGATACTTTTCCAACTTTCTTTCAACTCTTTTACACTCAATGCACTCAAAACCGATAGAAACCAAGCTCGTTCAGGTCTCCTACTCAATTCTTAGTGAAGTATCGGTCTGAGATCTGATTTCTATCAAAGAGACAACCGATTTCGGGTTAAACATGAATAACCATCACAAACCAGTAAACTGATCGGATTTGGGTGATTCCTGTTTGACCGGACGATTTGGGACTTGACGAGGTTCCGTTGTTTAGTACGTTGTGATACCGTCTCTAGCAAACTGCAAAACTCTTCAAAATAATCAAGTTTCAAGACGATCAGACCGTTGGGACGGATTGCACTTGAGCTTCCATACTTAGACATTTTCAAATTTTCAAACAAACTGAACGTCGAACAGATTGCCGTCCGATCGGATTGCCATCCGATCGAACGTCAATCAGATCAGTTGACATTTGGACTTCAACACTTAATCATTTTCATAATTTTCATAGATCATCAGTACTAACGGATTGCCATTCGATCGGAAGACCATCCGATCGAATGACCATCCTGCTGTGAACTTGTTCTCACTAAGTATCCTGCCAATCGAATCACTATCCAATCGAACGACCGTTCGATCAATCGACCTGAAGGGTAGAGATACTTCTCTGTTTTCAAAATGCTACAATGAAAACTTCAAAGCCATCATACACAAACACATCCTTCCCAAACGAATGTCAATCCGACCGAATGGCCATCCGATCACATGACCATCCGAATGGATTGGCATCTGATCGAATGACCATCCAATCGGATTGCCATCTGATCGGATTACCGTTCGACACTTGTTCACTTTGCACCGTTTTACGCGCCGTTCATTCGCTTATGCTATCGTCAACTGTTCAGGCTAATCTCTCAGCGCTCCCTTCAATCCAAGAGAGTGTTTATTTACTTAAACATAATCTGTGAGTATACTCGATCCCTTTTTGCTTTATGCACTTTTGGGTGTTACATATGTTACTTATTCAAATCACAATCGACACACAACGCAAACACTATTTATACGCTGACCGTTATGGCATGTTACGTGTTATTCGATGAATGCTTGTATGTTATGTTAACACAGTGATTGTTGCCTGACACCTTAGCAACGATAGTACTATAGTTTGGACTCAGCACCTGTCGTGGACAAGGTTTGTTAAGGGCTTTACTTCACGTGTCCCAGTGGGGATATGTGTTGCGCATTCTACAACTCGCAGTCACGTCTGTGCATATTTCATTGTCGATAACCTACTAGCTTTCTCTTTGCTACATGTTACATGCTGGTTAAGCGTAAACGATTTCGAACTCTATTATATTATCAAAGTTGTATGCTTACCTTTACACTATGTGTATTGACCTCTATTTTAACGTATGTGACAGGTGCCTAGGATACTGTGTTTTACCTGCTTTTGTGGAATCAAGTAGGAATGAGAGTCTAGAAACAAACGAACAATTTATTTATTTTGAGTTGTCGGAACAATGATTTGCCTAGAGATATCGATGTCTGTAATAATTGATTTTACTTGATGGGTTATGGTATGGGACATAATATTAACTATCCGGTAATTTAGTTGTTATGGAATTTCTCTTGGACAATCTGTTTCGCTCAGTGCCACGCCCCGATATTTCCGTCATCGGTTGGGGTGTGACAGATTGGTATTAGAGCCAAAATTATAGGGAATTAGGCAAGACTCGACCTAGTTCGGGTCGATTTCTTAGAAATGAACTAGTCTATAGTCTAAGTACCAACAGACCGCCTTGTGCGAACCCGTTAGGGGTTCCGCACGAGCTTATTGCTATTTACTGATCGACTCGCAATCATGCTATACTATGACACTGCCTTTCCTAAGGCAGTCGCACTGCACTATTTTCGAAAATGAACGAGTGATTAGATCGAGACTAGGTGTGAAAATCGCAAACTCTCGATTGGATCGCTTGTTTGACCCGCATTTTTACTACAAACAAGAGAATTTGCGTTGAATCGGGAGTGAAATCCAAACTTCGACGCAAATCCCTCTCTCAATTCTCGTGATTCTATCACACAAACAGGAATATGATCGTTAAGCTAGGGGTGAAACCCGAATCTTGACGACACGTTCTGCTCCTTATTTTGGTTTTACAAAACTCTCACCAAAGTCTCGATGGATTCCAACGGCTCGAGTTGCGTATATAACTGAAAGGACGTGTGCCATTCACCGTATGTCGGTGATAGAGTACAGTGTATTAGGCCAAAAAGTACACTTGTAGTCCTTGAGAATAGTCGAATCACTTTGGGTAGTCAACGTCTACCAAGCCTTAGACAATCTCTTTTTGATTTCAAGCTCGCAATCGCTGATTTTACGTGTTTCGATTCTGAGCCCGCAACTGCTGACTCTGATATTTGTCATTTTTATGTGGAATTTTATGTGTTTTATGTGATTTTATCTGTTTATATGTTTCAATTTTTGGTGACTTATTCGCTTTTCGCCCCTCGCTTGATCGACACACACGACTCGCACTGCACATCTATCTCAAAATGTTAACAAATCGCTTGATACTCGCTTATGCTATACTGCTCGCTTATGCTACTCGCTGTGTACTCGCTGATCGCAATCGCTATTCTTGAACTCGGGGAGTTTGAATGATAGGTGAATACGTGCAATATATGTAGGTGAATACGTGCAAGATATGGGGTAGTTTCTGTGGCTTACGTGTTTTTGTGCCCTATGTGTTTATGTGTTTCTGTGGTTTATGTGCCTACATGAATATGTGTTTATATGGTTGATTGTGTTCCTGAGCTTTAGTAGTAGTGCGTGTGAGGTGAGATTCGATTATATTGTGTTTGGGTCCTATGGCGATGTCTGTTACAGACAATGTCGTCATTTGGATCGTTTCACTCTCGTTCCGCTCGCCGCAATCATGAAGACAAGCGTATCGCTTCTCTGGTCGCCAAGCAAATTGCGAAAGTTATACCACAAATTGTTAGCGAGCTGAATGAATTCACCGGAGAAGATGGACCTACTGCAGTTCAAAGCAGTTCAAAGCCTACGGTCGCCTAAGTCTACTTTTAGCTTCAAGCAGTTCAAAGCCTACGGTCCTAAAGAATTCACCGGAGAAGATGGACCTACTACCATGTTTCAATGGTTTGATTCTATTGAGGTCACCCTACGCCAAAGCGGCTGTCCTGATAATCTCCGCACTGTTAACGCCACCGGCGTTTTCCAGTCCAGGGCTCTGGACTGGTGGACTGCCGAGAGAAACAAGTGTGGAAATGATGCAGCTTACGGGCTAACGTGGGACGAGTTGAAGGACATCATGATGAAAGAGTTCTGCCGTCCCCACGAGCTTCAAAAGTTGGAGGATGATTTTTTGCACATCAGACAAAAGGATGGCGACAACGCTGGTTTAACTGCCCGCTTTAAGAAGCTGAGCATAATCTGTCGAGGCCAAGTTACTACTCCCGAAATCACCATCAAGAAGTATATCCGTGCTCTACCGGATTGCGTGGCTGATTTCGTTTAAGCTGCGAAGATGACAACTAATGAGGAAACCTTCTTACTCGCTGCTGAGATCAATGACAAGCGAGTTAAGGCTGGTTACTTTGATAAGGCCTCCAAGAATCTCCACCAAGTTACCGCTGCTCCCACCGCTGAAACCACCACCGCACTGTAACACCTCGAAAACGGGTTTGGTAATAAAACCACGATAATACTAAAAAGACGGGTGAAGTACCGTAGATGGTAAAAAAATTAACCCGTAAAACAAAATAACTAGGAATAAATTCACCTAGGTATTAATGTGTAAACATGTAATAAAACATGAATAAGTAGGCTTAAATACTTAAGACTAAACTTGAGGGGCCAAAATTGTAAAGAGGGAAAGTTGTAATTTATAAACAAAAATTAAAACACTACACACACTTAAAGTGTGTGTAGCAGGTCGATCATCAGGAGACAAGAAAAGGGTGAAACCCTAACTCAACCAAATCTTCAAATTGAAGGATCAATCGAAGGCCAAATTCGGACTTGAATATATATAAACGATCACCAAGTCAAGGGGATCGTAAGGTATGTCGAAATTTATGATTTGATGATATTTTGAAATTCTGATAATCATGCATGAATGAAATTCTTGTATGAAAATTGAATGTTTTAGTGAATTGATGTGAGTTTAAGTCTAGAAACAAAACCCTAGGTGCAAACTTGTTGAATTTGTGCCATAAACTAGTGATTTGTCAACTAATCAAGTATGAGCTAAGTGGGTTTTTGTAATATGATGATGTTAGTGCCTAACTAGTAATTAGAATCATCATATTTGATAGTAAAGGCAAGGTACTTAAACAAATTTCAAGTTTGAGAACTTAACCATACATGATTCGAAATGGGTCTTGAGTGTTGTGATGAAATTAGTAATTTTGTTCATGTAAATAGATGAATTAAATCGTGTTATATACTAGATCATATGAAGAACTTGATTTTATTAAGGGTTCAGATGAATGCTAGATAGTATGATGAAACAGGTCTCACTTATAAAGGAGAACCCTTAGTTCTTGCAAAAATGAATGAATAAACTAGTCATGATAATCGCTTGAACTAGTTAAAGTGTTGGAAATATAATAAATTTGGTTAGAACTTTTGTTAAAAAACGGTGGCCAAGAGATAACGCCTACCGGATAATTAAGGAATGCCTAAACTAGTTGTTGGATTTGATTATGCATTTCATATACTAATGGGCATTTGACTTTTAAAAAGTCAAACTGACCTAGAATACGATGAATGATAATTTTGGATATAAAATGCGTAAGGTGGAATAATCTTATTAAATTATGATTTAACTAACCACCTTGTAAACAATGATAATAGTTTGACGCGTAACAAGCTAGGTGGAAGCTTGGGGGAGGAAGCGGGTCAAACGAAATAAGAAGGAAAAGAAAAGCGTAATTTGGATGAGAAGTAAGTAACTGCTTACACCTTTTTTTTTATTTTATAGAACACTTAGTATGTGAATGGAAAATGAATAGAGAAAAATGCGTAATTGAATGTTGATGTTCCGACGTGAATAATATGAGTCGGAACAAGTGAAAATGATGAAAACCATGATGGTTGTAAAAAATGGGGTAAAATAGTAAATTAGTCCCGTGTTGACAAATGTAAGTAAATCTTACAAATCTTAGAATAGAATTACAACATAAAGGATGTTTAGTAATTTTTATAGATTTTTATAAAGTTGTTTGACGAGGTTTTCGCGGATGTTTGTCAATAAATTAGTTGTTGACAGCAACAGTTCCGCTAGTTGCAGAAATTATTTTGAGGTCTTAACCATCGAGTTTTGACATGATATTTGACCATAAGTTGGTTTACAACACAAAGGATGTTTTGTAATTTTTTTAGATTTTTTTAAAGTTGTTTGACGAGGTTTTCGCGGATGTTTTGTCAATAAATTAGATGTTGACAGCAACAGTTCCGCTAGTTGCAGAAATTATTTCGAGGCCTTAACCATCGAGTTTTGACACGATATATGACCAGAAGGTGGCTTACAACATAAAGGATGTTTAGTAATTTTTATAGATTTTTTTAAAGTTGTTTGTTGAGGTTTTCGCGGATGTTATGTCAATAAATTAGTTGTTGACAGCAACAGTTCTGCTAGTTGCAGAAATTATTTCGAGGTCTTAACCATCGAGTTTTGACACGATATTTGACCAGAGGTTGGTTTACAACATAAAGGATGTTTAGTAATTTTTATAGATTTTTTTTAAAGTTGTTCGACGAGATTTTCGCGAACGTTTTGTCAGTAAATTAGTTGTTGACAGCAACAGTTCCGTTACTTGCAGAAATTATTTTGATGTCTTAACTATCGAGTTTTGACATGATATTTGGCCAGAAGTTGTTTAAAAACATAAATAATGTTTGGTAAGTTTTATACATTTTAGACATAAGCCTTTTTGGGTCAAGTGCCTATAAACGGGTCTTTTCCGTAAAACAACCAACCGAAGTGTAGAATCCGGGAAAATTGGTCAAATATACTAAATCCACCACGAGTATGGTTGTGGTGAAATGTAAGTAGATAATTCAAATTTGGGAAAATGATGGGTGAAAAGAATGAGCGAAATTTAAACTTAAAAGTTTAAATTCTCTAAACGGCTCAAAACGAATTACGCGCATAACTTGGGTATTGGTTGCGTAATTCACAAACGTTACAAATCTGAAATAAAGATTTTGAGTTAAATACTTTGGTGTATGATTTATGATTAACTAGAAACAATTGCGTGATGTTATAGTTAAACGGGTCGAATAATCATATAAAGGATTTATAAGCCAATAGCTTATAATTCAGATTTCTATGCAAACCGAGGTGATAAACGGACCCGTAGTTTAATTACGGACACGCGGGAAAAAAATCACGCAAAACGGACTTGTAGATAAAAAGCTATGACACTTTAAAGTTTGATTTTCGATTAAAAGCATAGCTGGGCTGATATGCAGGTCCCAGACATGAACCTGCTGGAAACTGGTCTCCCCCGCAACACGCGAGGGGACACCGTGACATCGGCTCGACTCGCGACAAGCATCGCGGCACGCGAAAGGACAAGGGAAGCCTCTCGCGTGGCGCGAGAGGCACTAGTCCGGAAAATTATTTTTATTTTGTTGGTTTGATGCTACGAACTTGTTTAATCTTATATTTAAGTTATCAAAACTAACTTTTAAGTTGGTTTTGATCATAGGTGAATATCAGGAGCACCCGGATGAAGATCAAGCGACGTATAAGAACCGAACACATGAAAATGAAGCTTCCGCAAGTTGTTTTATCGTTATTTTAAACGATGAACTCAATCACATTATGTTGTATTATTTTAAATTGTAAAAGTTTTAATTTACCCGTATTTTTCAACGTATATGTAATCATAGTTACATGTTATTTTCGTAAATTATACGACAACCTTAAAATAATAGCAAGGGTATTACAAGTTGGTAATCAGAGCTCATGGTTAAAGAATAAAGTGTGTTTGGTTCGAGGCTTGATCGCAAATCCGGTAAGTACATGTAAATTAATGGTTTAGTATGATTATATGTTGTGAATAACACATAGGGTTATCGTGTGATACACGTTACCCCAATTAAACCGATAAAGGATCGATATAGTCAACAAAATTACGTGTGTTGACACGTATAATAGAAAAGCCTTGTATTATAATACGGGCGCTAATTAATGTTGAAATTACAAATCTTTTATAAATGTTTTAGTTGAAGGACACTCGCATCCGAAGATAGCGGGAGTTTAACAAATTACGGATCTGACGAAGGAGCGGTCCAATGTATAACAAGCAGAGCATGCTCAACAAGAACCTAAATCGCGTAACAATCGCGAACAAGGTTAATGGCATGGAAAGCCCGCCGCAAGAGAAAGAACAGCAACTCCAGCAACAATAATTGTTCAGTAACTGCCACTCCGCTCCAAACAGTACCTTTTCAACCGCAACCCCAGCACCGCCAAGTCGTGGCCCCAGTTACCAATGCACCGCTGGCCAAGCGTGCATACACTGGTCCTCACCCGGCCTGCCCTACCTGTACCTATCATCACCCAGTGGGAATCGCTTGCAGATACTGTGTGCAATGCAACATGTACAACCACTTCACCGCCAATTGTCGTACTGGTCCACGTCAAGCTCCATCTCCAGCTCAAGGTCAAGCTCCTGCTCAACAAGCTCTACTTCCTGCTCCTCAAGGCCAACAATCGTGTAACGACTCTCACTAAAATTTTCAGAACAATTAAAATCAGGATCAGGGCCCTTAAAACTCGGGGGGGGGGGGGGGGGTAAACCCTAGCTGACGATTATCTTTATAATTCATTGTAGGATGAGAATTTTGTCTATTCACTGACTCACCTAGGCTATAAACACACGAAGCCACCCTATGCTAAAACTAGACCCGTCGCGCCACACGAAGGAGACAAGTCTCTCTGTCGCGACACGCGAGGAAGTCGAATTTCTAGTATAAATAGGGGGGTTGGCACTTGAATGTTGGTGTTAGTTTGACGTTCAAATTCTAATTCTACACTGAGATATACGTAGATTACTTCAAAACACACACGAATCACTAAACGCTGCCGCGATAAACAGGGTAATAACTCGATCGCTATTACGATTCAACGTCCGATCGATTGAAACTATCCAACGAATGTTTAAGTGCTGCTCAAATGGGGTTTATACTTTGTCATTCGTCGTTAATTCGATGGATGTTTAAGTATCGCACTTTGTCATTTGTTGTGAGGGTTTAATCTCGTGAATTGTCGTAAATGCTGTATTAGTTACTAACCTAGTTTCGTGTGCATTGTTATTTAACTTAGGTTAAACAGGCTAATCAGTAGATTAAACTCCGCCCGCATAAATCTGCAATGTGAGTCATTCTCTTTTTACCAAACTTGCTTTCAAAAAAATCATGTTTGTTTTCAAAGTTATAATTACAGGGATTAAGTCTTTGTAGTCTTCATTACAGCCGGTATGTGGGGTTTTGTATACATTACTTGTTAATCCATCACCATTGGACAACGAGATAGCCAAGGGGTGATATGACCATAGTCACAGACACCATTGGACAACGAGATAGCCAATGGGTGGTCAAGTGACAAATACCGTGGGTATATGGTTGACATGTAGAAACATTGTAATCGCTCTTAATATTGTAAATTATAACAATAGTATCGTTTTAGACAAAATGAATGATTCACTCAGTATTTCCCCACTGACAAAACCTTTTTCAAACATGTTTCAGGTGATCTGTTGTGATCCAGGAAAAGTGCCGTGAAGCACTACAAGCTTAAGGAAGTGGCTCAATATAAATAAATAACGAAACATGTTTTGTAAAATAAAGATTTCCCAGTGAAATCACTTTATTGTAAATTACAGGGTTTTATCCCTAAATTATGTAATAAAGTAAACGGGCATTTTTAGTATTAAAAGATCCTGTATTAAACTTTCGCTGTCGCCTAAATTAAATACCACGGGATTCCTGTCTCGCGGCTCTGGACCGGGTCAAACCGGGGCTAGGGCCGTGACAGGAAAAGGTGGTATCAGAGCCACTGATTTAAGCAAATTAAGTATTCAGCAAAATACTTAATTCTACTGATTACTATTCTGTGATTATGTGTTTTATTTACTGAATATTTGTTAGTTACAGTATGGGTAAACAAAGACTTTCGGCTATCTATCATAAATTAGATACTTCACCTAAAGAAAAAGGAACTTCCTCAAAATACCCAGCAGATATGGACGAAGGAATATTTGTCCGTAAAGCACAGTTTGAAAAGCCATTATCTCCCAGTAAAAGAAGTTTGATTATTAAGAAAAGTCAGGAGAAAGGAGAGAAATCCCAACCAAAGAAAGTGAGGTTTAATCCGGAAACCCAGGAAATAGGCAATAATCCACCTTGGGAAGACAAATTAGATGAAAAATGGGCAGATCTTTATATGTTACCAACGGTAGCAGTAAATACCAACCTTTAAAAATATCAGGACCCTGAACCAGTATTAGCACCTATATTACCTACGAGCCAGAAGCTCTAAAGAAAAGTTATTCAGTAAGTAAATAAATTACGATAAACCCTAGTGTGTTTCAAATTTCAGTTGTCCTTTGTATTAAATTGATCAGATGGTATGCAATAATACTTAAGTGTTTATTTGTGAAATTTTGTTATAAAATTTTAACTTAGCATTTTGTGCTTTTTGCATATATGCTAAACAGCATGAATGAGTTATCTGAAGCCCTTCAGAATCTCAATCTCTATCCTGTACCAATAGAAGTTTCCAACGACTTCACTGGTTACATTGCTGATTTGGAGGAACCTATGGAATTTCAAGCTCCACCTCCGGGGAAAGCAAAGCCTAAGAAAAGAAGAAGATATGTAGGATGGAGGAAAGTGCGCAGGAGGAAACCAGCAACTAGGAAAATTCCCAAAATAGAAAATCCTATGGATAAAGGAAAAGGAATTGAGATCGGAGAGAGTTCTAAGCCAACAGGGATAGAAATTGGGGAAAATTCTAGGCCAACGGAAATAGAAATCGGGGAAAGTTCTAAGCAGACTAAAGACCTTCCATTTCAGGTGGAATTAGATCATCTACTAGCAAGCTGCGATGTCATTAGACCTATCACCAACGATCTCTACCCTTATCCTGCGAAAACCCAACTTCCGAGGAATTTGGAACCAGCTATTCCAGACCCCCTGGTCCACACCCAACCTTTAGGAGAAATGGATGAGTGGTGGACTAACGACTGGCAGTTTCAAAACCTTCTTAATAATCCTTATAACTTTTTCCCTCAGTTCGACCCAGAACCTATACCAAACCCACCGATGAGTAATGAGAACCTAGCCGAACTCCACCATTTTGGCGAAGAACTGATAGGTACGGGGAATAGGATCCGGGAAATGGGAGAATAAATCTCCTGGAAATACGATGAGAGGGAACGTCGCTACTAAAATGCCAGTTGACAAGGAATAGTGGGGTTGGGAGGTTATGTTTGTATAATAACAGTAGTAAAAAAAATGTAACTCTGTAAAATAGCTCAGGAATAAAATGTTGTAAGATAAACAATGTGTACGGATGCCTAATATAATCTATAAAAAAATGGAAGTCGAGAAATCGACAATTTTGGCTATACTTGTATTGTAAAAGTTATGTGATTATGTGCAATTATTTTATTATGTTTAATTATCGGTTATTTGACACTAATAAATTATATCTATAATAATTACCAGATGGAAAACGCTGGTAATGAACCAGTTAATGAAGTGTATCAATCTGAGCAAAATCAGGAAAATCAATTTATGACTAGGCAAGATATCGAGAATATCGTTGCTCAAGGGATAGCCAATGCTATTCCAGCAATTCTGGCTGCTGCCCAGAAACCTGCTGAACCTCAACAAATCATTCCTAGTAAACGTACTCAAGAAGATAACTTCAGTAATAGTGTAAATGGAGGCGGCAATCATGATAATCACAACAATGATCCACGGCAGACCCCACTCCCTAAGAAAATGAAAGTTGCAACGCCTGGTTGCACTTACAAAGAATTTCTTGCTTGTAAACCAACAGAATTTGCAGGCAATGAAGGGGCGACTGCGACACTGCGTTGGTTAGAGAAAACCGAAGCAGTACTTATGATAAGTAAATGTGCTGAAGAAGACAAGGTTATGTATGCTTCGCATCTTTTTAAGGAAGGAGCGCTAGAATGGTGGAATACGGTGCTTCAAGCCAACGGAAGAAATATGGCATATGCCATGAATTGGGAAGAATTTAAGTAGTTAATTGAAGAAACACTAGATAAATGGTCGGAACCGAAATATCTAGGGGGTTTGAATCCGCATAAAAGGGTTAGTTCTCTCTCAATTGATTCAGTTGCTGCCGAGTTCCTTCTCCGGTGATTCTGCAAAACAGAGCACCGTTAGCCTCGTCAAGGGGAGAAGAGGGTTCTCTCCTTGACCCGACTCCGGTGTGAGAATAAGTATTGGTAACGGAGAAGATAAAGTATTTGAGAAGTGAATGTGATCTGAGTTCATACCTGAAGAGTTCTCCTATTTATAACCGTGAGTTTGGGAGGGAAAATCTGTTATTGAAAAGGTAACGGAAGATGCTAACGCCGTAGCGGTTATATTTCCTTCCGTTAAGTCCTTTTAAATCTTCGTTAAGTTGCCTTGATCTGATGTGAATGCACACGGATCATGAATTGATCTATGGCTGGGGAATTGCCACGTGGAAAGTGATTCAAGTGGAGATCATTCTCCAATTACATGCTATCGTCGTGATTTCAGGAACGTTTGTGATAATGACACGTGTCCAGACGGTTATAACCGTCTGGGTGGTGCACGATCATATTCCTTCTAGAAGATTACTGCTGTAATCTGGTGTGACACCTTTCAGTGTGCATACGGCTGAATAAATCCCAAGTCTGGGTAAAATGATATCCAAGTTTGGATATTTGGGCGGAAGTATTGTTCTCAGGGTTTTTGCCAATGGAAGGCGTCGCGAGGATTTTATGCTTTCCTTTGGGCGCGCGACTATCGCTTGTTGATTTCTTCCTTCCTTTTGTAAGACTAATGCGCGGTCGCGCAAGGTTAAAAGGTTGAAAGGCCAGTTGGTGGTATGGCCTCATATCCTTTTTATGAGGTTTTTGGGGCCTTACCCCTTCAAGTCCCCCCAGTCTAGTGTTGTACTTATGCGAATAAGTGGAGCACTGGACTTAGGAGAGAGAAATGTCTTTTGGGCGCGAAAAAAAATGAGAAATCTTCTCTGAGAAGATTGCATTTTGTAACGATTTTTTTTTTCTTATAAAAAAGGAAAAAACGTGACTTGTAATCATGCTCTGTCATGTAATGACGTCAACTGTCAGTAAGAGTGGGTATTTCTCTCATTGGTCTTGAGATTTGTAATGGCGCTTTGTCAGGCTTCATTAATGAAGAAATGACCCTGGTTCCTGTAGCGCTGTTTGGATGTGACATAATTCTGACAGTTAATGATAGATTTCTCCTTTCTCGAGGTTTGAGTTCTCTTTATATATACGTATTTTTGAGACACTTGGTCTTCTTAGTTGATTCTTTATCAAAGAAAATGAAGCGTTCTTACCACACTCGTCTCTTGCTGGATGCCCTTAGGGTGTACGATGCTGCTGAAGGTCTCGTTCTTCTTTCTCGTTCACCACCACTTACCATTGTTCCGGTGAAAAAGCTGATCGAACCTGCTTCCCCTGTAGTTGTTGATTCTGACTGCAAGGTTCCTCAGTACACTGATGTCACTGCTGGTGCTGATATTGCACTTGATGTCGATGGGTTGATGGCCCGGTTTTCGATGCTCCAGCGAGGGGAGTGCCGGTTGGTGTACCGACGCCGGAAGATTCGTCGGAGTGGGCAGGTGTCTTTTGTTGACGATGGTTCCGGTGCTGATTTAGATTTTCAAACTTAAGACCTGCTTCTGTCTTTAGTTAGTGCTTTTTTGTTGTAAACGTTTGGTACTGGACAGGGTTTTTTTTTTTTTTTTTTTTTTTTTTTTTTTTTTTTTTTTTGAAGATCACTACTATGATCTTGTTAAGTGTTCATGTTACACTTTTTTGATAATGTATATTATGATATACCTCTACTTCGGTAGGGTTTTAATTCTTGTATATGTGGATTACAATATGTTGCATGTGTATAATTACTTTTGAATAGGTAAGGCGAATGAGGGATGGTATTGTGCTCATGTGTGAACGTCTGTCAACAGCTTGTCTGTTTTTAGACTGTTCATGAGGTGTACAATGGTTGACCATATCGTTTTCGCGCGAACCAAAGAAATTTCATGCAATTTGTAATAAACAGTGATGTAGGTAAAAGTGATGTTTGTATTGATAAGAGCGCAAGGCTTGTGATACAAAATATAATAAGGAAATACATTGCCTGTATGTTTTTTCCGCTTTGTAGACTTGGTTCACATGTAACACATGCGCAACTGTTGTGCGTTCCAGGTACGGGGAACTAGAGTCCCATCGACCCTTTTTAGGGTATATGCCCCCATGCCTAAGACTTCGTTAATGACGTACGGTCCTTCCCACCTCGGCGCTAATTTGCCGGGTTTTTTCGGCGTTTGAAGCCTCGTTGTCGCGCAGGACAAAATCTCCGGGGACAAAGGTGCAAACACGCACACGCGCATTGTAATACTTTTCGAGCTTGGATTTGTACCTTGCTTCTGCTATGGCCGCGTTCTCGCGCCTTTCTTCCAGAAGATCCAAATCCATCCTCCGTTCTTGTTCATTGTTCTGTTTCTCCATAGCCAACATGCGCGGTGAAGGTAGGCCTATTTCAGCTGGAATGACGGCCTCTGACTCATAGACTAGACTGAACGGAGTTTCTCCGGTGCTAGTCTTTGGCATTGTTCGATGCGCCCAGAGGATACTGGGAAGTTCGTCAACCCACCCTCTACGCGCTGTCCCAAGTCGCGCTTTTATGCCGTCAACGATTTGTTTGTTTATCCTTTCTACCTGGCCATTCGCTTGAGGATGCGCAACGGAGGCGAAGCTGTGCTCAATCTTCATTTCTTTGAACCATTTTTGAAGGTCTTCCGCGGCAAAGTTTGTACCATTGTCAGAAATAATGCGCAAAGGTAATCCAAATCTGCAAATGATATGTTCCCATATAAATTTACGGATTACCATTGTTGTTGTTGAGGCCAAAGCTTTAGCTTCTACCCATTTTGTGAAGTAATCCACCGCGACGATGATGAATTTTACTGCTCCTGGCGCGTCAGGAAATGGCCCGACAAGATCGATGCCCCACTGTTGGAAAGGCCAGGCGGAAGTAACGGGAATTAGCGGATTTTTAGGTCGAAGTGTCTTTGGTGCGTGACGTTGACATGCTTCGCATCGTCTTAATAGATCCACCGCGTCCATGTGCATTCCTGGCCAGTAGTATCCAGCGTTCATTATTTTTGCCACGACCATGCGCGATCCTGCGTGTATCCCGCATAATCCCTCATGGATTTCTCTGACCAGGTACTGAGCGTCTGTTTTATCGACACAAAGTAGTAATGGGCCCATGAATGATTTTCGATAAAGGATGCCATCTGCCATCTCGTAGTTTATTGCTTTGTGTTGTATTTTTCGGGCTTCTGCCTTTCCTTCCGGGAGTTTTCCGTGTTGAAGGTACAAAATAATTGGAGACATCCAAGATGGATTTCCCATTTCTATGACGCTTACTTGCTTGAGATGAATGGAAGGATTGGATAATACCTCTATGCGTACCTCCTTTGCTAAGTGCTTAAAGCTGGTAGCAACTAACTTGCTTAGCGCGTCAGCATGCTTGTTCTCGCTTCTGTTTATGTGATTGACTTTGAATGTTTGAAATTGGTAGATTAACATCCGCGCTTGTTCAAGGTATAACGCCATAGCTTCCCCCTTCGCATCATAACGACCGTTAACTTGTTCAGCTACTAGCTTTGAGTCAACATTGGCTTCAAGGTTTTTTGCGCCCATTTTGAGTGCTAGATGAAGACCTGCTAAAAATGCTTCGTATTCTGCTTCATTGTTGGTACTTTGGAAATCTAAGCGTATGGCATATGTAAGTTCGTGATTATCCGGACTGACTAATCGGAGACCTGCTCCTGCTCCGTCGTCATTGGAAGCACCATCTGTGTGTAAGGTCCAGACTCTGTCGTCAAAAACAGGCGTCGGGTTCTGGATTGCCTCACATTCTTGTATTTTATCAATGGGAACTTCAGTGGCGAAGTCTGCTAGAACTTGCCCTTTGATTGCTGGTCTTGGTCTGTAAAAAATGTTGTAGCCTCCCAGCTCGATGGCCCATTTAGCTAATCTTCCCGCTATGTCGGGTTTTGACAAGATTTGGCCCAAATGATAATTTGTCAGTACTGTGATGGCATGGCCTGAAAAATACATGCGCAAACGTCTGGATGCGTGTACTAGCGCTAGAACCAGTTTTTCTATCATTGAGTAACGCGTTTCAGGGCCGGTGAGCATTTTGCTGATGTAGTAGATTGGAGTCTGGATATTTTCCCGCTCTACCATTAATACTGCGCCTACTGCTACTTCTGCGTCTGAAGATATAAGATTAATGGTTCTTTTTCTTTCGGCGCAGTCAGCGTTGGTAGCTGGATTAAATATTCTTTCATTTGCTTGAATGCTGCTTCTGCTTCAGGCGTCCATTGAAAAGGAGTTTTCTTTCCGCAGTTTCGCAGCGTACTGATAAATGGATAAGATTTTGCCCCATGATTGGCCAAAAATCTGTTCAAAGCTGCTAATCGTCCGGCGAGCCTTTGCATTTCCTTGACTGTTGCCGGCGATGGCATTAGCTGAATGGCCTGCACTTTTTCCGGATTAACCTTAAAACCGTCTTTTGTAACTATGAAACCCAAAAATTTTCCTTCTTCCATGCCGAAGGAGCATTTTGTCGGGTTCAATTTTAAGTTTACGCTTCGTAAGGAATCGAACGTGCGCTGGATATTGTTGAGCATTGTCTCCTCTTCATGGCTCATGATGACGAGATCATCCATGTATACTTCGACAGTTTTGCCAATATCCTCGCTAAAGACTGTGTCCATTAGGCGTTGATACGTTGCGCCTGCGTTGCGCAAACCAAACGGCATTTTCGTGTAGCAGTAGATGCCTTTATCTGTGCGGAATGCGGTTTTTTCTTCGTCTTCTTCTTTCATCTGGACCTGGTGATAACCCTTATAACAGTCAAGAAAGCATTTCCATCTGAGTGATGCTAAAGAATCGACTTTCTTGTCTATCTCTGGGAGCGCGTAGTAGTCTCTGGGGCATGCTTTGTTGAGGTCTTTAAAGTCGACACACATTCTCCACCCGCCGCTATGTTTTTGTACCATGACTGGATTGGCAACCCATGTATGGTATTTTACTTCGCGCAAGATTCCCGCATTGAGCAACTCTGTTACTTGCTCGTCCATCGCTTTTGCTTTTTCTTCACTGAAGCTGCGCCTCCCCTGAGCAACCGGTTCTACTGATGGTTTGATGTTTAAACAATGTTGCGCGATGTCGCGTGGAACTCCAGTCATGTCTGCTGGGCACCAGGCAAATATATCTTTGTTGTTAGACAACAACTTTTTCAGTTGTATGCGTATTGTTGGTGACATGGTTTGTTCTAGCAGAATGGTTTGCTCTGGATATTCGCCGTTCAGAACCCATTTCTCTGGTTCGTTTGGTGCCGAAGCTTTGACTGCCTTTGCTGGTGGTTCATCATCTACGGACATGACTTCTTTGCTTGAATAGAGAATTGCAACTCTGGTTTCTGTCGGAAATCCACAAGCGGCATGTGGAATAGAAGTGATTATGCTGAATTCTCTTTGTGACCTTCTCCCGAGCAAAATATCATGTCGTGATGTTGCTGGCATAACCATGAAATTTACTGTAACTGTTCGTGAATGTTTGCCATCTGATAAGGTTACTGGGAAAGCGATTTGCCCTAACGGGAAAACAGCTTCATTACAGAATCCGGTGAGGGGAAAATCGACCGGTTCTAAACGTGCTTTATCTTCCGGATCAAGCTGTTTAAAGCATTGTTCGTATATGATGTCCATCGAGCTACCTGGATCTATGAACATATAGTCCGTTCGGTAATGACCAAAAATACCAGTGATAATCACTGGTCGTTCTTCCTGAGGGCCCCCAGGAACAACAGGGAACACGACTTGCTGTTCTCTCCAGTGTTGATCATAGTTTCGTTTATTTGATCTTCGTGATGGTCCTCCTTGAACCATGTGTATTTGTTTTTGATGGCTGCTACCTTTGTACTGGCTGGATTGGACGTCCCCCCAAGGTGGGGTTAATAGGTCCAATTCTATAGTGTTGATTCCTTCTCCAGATCTGATGTTTGGGGAATCAGATCTGGTGATTGTGTTTAAAGCAGTTTGGCATCTGCTAACCCCATATTCTGGGGATCCTTCTATTTGGAAATTGTTTCCGACATTTGGTCGAGGACTAGGCTGTCGGTGAGAAGATGAATTTTCTGCCATGTGCAAAAACAGAAAAATGAAATGAACTGAATCGAGATGAGGTAGAAACTAGAAAAACTGAGAAAACGGTGGGCGCCAATGAAGAAACACTAGATAAATGGTCGGAACCGAAATATCTAGGGGGTTTGAATCCGCATAAAAGGGTTAGTTCTCTCTCAATTGATTCAGTTGTTGCCGAGTTCCTTCTCCGGTGATTCTGCAAAACAGAGCACCGTTAGCCTCGTCAAGGGGAGAAGAGGGTTCTCTCCTTGACCCGACTCCGGTGTGAGAATAAGTATTGGTAACGGAGAAGATAAAGTATTTGAGAAGTGAATGTGATCTGAGTTCATACCTGAAGAGTTCTCCTATTTATAACCGTGAGTTTGGGAGGGAAAATATGTTATTGAAAAGGTAACGGAAGATGCTAACGCCGTAGCGGTTATATTTCCTTCCGTTAAGTCCTTTTAAATCTTCGTTAAGTTGCCTTGATCCGATGTGAATGCACACGGATCATGAATTGATCTATGGCTGGGGAATTGCCACGTGGAAAGTGATTCAAGTGGAGATCATTCTCCAATTACATGCTATCGTCGTGATTTCAGGAACGTTTGTGATAATGACACGTGTCCAGGCGGTTATAACCGTCTGGGTGGTGCACGATCATATTCCTTCTAGAAGATTACTGCTGTAATCTGGTGTGACACCTTTCAGTGTGCACACGGCTGAATAAATCCCAAGTCTGGGTAAAATGATATCCAAGTTTGGATATTTGGGCGGAAGTATTGTTCTCAGGGTTTTTGCCAATGGAAGGCGGCGCGAGGATTTTATGCTTTCCTTTGGGCGCGCGACTATCGCTTGTTGATTTCTTCCTTCCTTTTGTAAGACCAATGCGGGGTCGCGCAAGGTTAAAAGGTTGAAAGGCCAGTTGGTGGTATGGTCTCATATCCTTTTTATGAGATTTTTGGGGCCTTACCCCTTCATTAATGGAAAGAAAATTCTGTCCCGAGTATGAAAAGGAACAAATGGCAAATAAGTTCCTGAGCCATCGTATGGTGGGTGTAGACTGTCGAGGATATACTTCGACATTCTTTGAATATGCGAGAGTGGTACCAACCCTGGCTTCGCCAGAACTGGTGCTTATTTCCCGTTATATTTGGGGATTGATTGGCGAAATCCGTAATATCGTTAAAGCTGCGAGACCTCGCACTATAGACGATGCGGTAGAATTGGCTAACACCTTAACTGACGAACTGGTACGTACAAGGGAAGAAAACCGGAAGAAAGAGTTAGCTCAGAAAATTACCCAAGGATTCCGTATGGGTAATAATAACAAGTTCAAGAAGAGGGGAATCGGGCAATCTTCCACTCCGCCCTTTTGCAGTAGTTGCAGAAAGAAACATTTTGGAAAATGCAATGAAACCTGTAACTTTTGCAAAGCTATAGGACATCGTGAGGAAGATTGTAGGAAAAAGACCAGGATCTGCTATAACTGTGGAGAAACCGGGCATTTCAGAACTGAATGTCCCAAACTGGTCAAACCAGTAGACAACAAAACTAAGACAACCGAAGGAACTACTAAAAAGAATGCCAGAGCATTCCAGCTGACCACTCAAGAAGCAGAACTCATTCCCGATGTGATAGCTGGTACGTTCTTAGTCCACAACGTGTTTGCAAAAGTATTATTAGACTCTGGTGCAAACCAAAGTTTTATTAATACCTCATTCTGCTAAGCTCTTAATTTACCCTTAACCACCCTTAGGCAGATTTTTACAGTCGAAACAGCAGATGGAAATTCTGTTAACATAGATAAGGTTTTGCAAGAATGAAAGATAGAACTATTAGGACATAAGTTTTCTGCAAACCTGTTACCTATGAAGTTAGCCAGATTCGATGTAGTATTAGGAATGGACTGGTTAGTAGCCAACCATGCTAGAATTCTCTGTGATAAAAATTCCGTAGAAATCCAGACACCCACAGGAAAAGTAATTTTAATTACAGGAGATAAACCTCGAAAGCCACTGAAATTTATTTCAGTAATGAAGTTGGTCAGTTATTCAAGAAAACAAAGAATGGTGTATATGATTTCTGTAATCATTAACACTAAGAGTAAGGAACTTCAGAAAATTCCAGTAGTCTCAGAATATCTCGATGTATTCCCAGAAGAACTACCTGGATTACCACCAGACAGGGAAGTAGAATTTAGGATTCATCTAATTCCTAGAATTACACCAATAGCTAAAGCACCTTACCGGTTAGCACCCACTGAAATGCTAGAATTGAAAAAGCAGTTAGATGAATTACTAAGCAATGGATTTATACAACCTAGTTCATCCCCTTGGGGAGCACCAGTGTTGTTTGTGAAAAAGAAAGATGGATCGATGAGAATGTGTATCGATTATAGGGAGCTGAATAAGGTTACAATTAAGAATCGATACCCATTACCTAGGATTGATGATCTTTTTTATCAACTCCAGGGAGCTAGGTATTTTTCTAAGATAGACTTACGCTCCGGATATCACCAATTGAAAGTACAAGAGGAAGACATACCTAAAACTGCTTTCAGAACTAGGTATGGTCATTATGAGTTTACAGTCATGCCCTTCGGATTAACAAATGTTCCTGCAACATTCATGGACATGATGAATCGGATTTGTAAACCATACTTGGATAAATTCGTAATTGTCTTCATCGACGATATACTTATTTATTCCAAAAGTCAGGAAGAACATTGTGAACACCTGCATGCACTCCTAACTTTGTTAAGAAAGGAAAAGCTTTACGCCAAATTCTCGAAGTGTGAATTCTGGCTATAAGAAGTACAATTCTTAGGACATATGGTAAATCATGAAGGTATTCACGTAGATCCTTCTAAAGTAGAAGCAATTACCAAATGGAAGGTTCCGCAAACAGCTTTGGAAATTAGAAGCTTTCTAGGCTTAGCTGGATACTACAGACGATTTAATAAGGATTTTTCTAAGATAGCTGTACCCTTGACTAAGCTAACCTGTAAAGCAGTTAAGTTTGAATGGGGACCTAGACAAGAAGAAGCTTTTAAGATTTTAAAGCAAAGGTTGACAAATGCTCCAATTTTAGCCTTGCCAGAAGGAACTGAAGATTTTGAAGTATATTGTGATGCTTCAAAATTAGGATTAGAATGTGTGTTAATGCAACGCAAGAAAGTAATTGCGTATGCTTCCAGATAATTGAAGAAGCACGAAGAAAACTATACAACTCATGATCTAGAATTAGGAGCTATAATTTTTGCCCTTAAGATTTGGAGACATTATCTGTATGGAAGTAAGTTTACTGTCTATACAGATCATAAAAGTTTAAGACACATATTTGGGCAAAAAGAGTTGAATATGAGGCAAAGAAGATGGATGGAAATATTAAGTGACTACGACTGTGATATTCAATATCACGAAGGAAAAGCAAATGTAGTTGCAGATGCTTTAAGTCGTAAGTATCATGAAAAGCAAAAGCGAGTCCGTGCTCTTAGATTAAATCTACAAATTGATTTAATGGAACAATTGAAGAAAGTTCAAGAAACAGCAATCGAAGACGATGCTGGAGGAATGAAAGGACGAATAAAAGAATTAGAGCAAGGAAATGATGGAATTTGGAGATTCCACCAGAAAAGAATTTGGGTACCTAAGCAGGGGGATTTAAGAAATAAGATTCTAGAGGAAGCCCATAGATCTAGGTATACCATGCACCCAGGTAACAATAAGATGTACCAAGATTTAAGGAATAATTTTTGGTGGATAAGAATGAAAAAGAATATAGCTGAATATGTATCTAAGTGTCTTACTTGTTCGCAAGTAAAAGCAGAATATCAGAAACCTTCAGGGCTACTACAACAGTTAGAAATACCTGTATGGAAATGGGAACTCATAATGTAACACCCCAACCCCGCTAAGGCTGACGTGTCACTCTTACAGATATCAAAACTAAAAACCAATACATAACATTAAATAAAATATCCTAATTACATTTATTACATTACTGAAATAAAGAATCTTGACCAGCAACTTCCTAACGCTCCTCACTGAAATCCCAGATCATCCCATGTTACCTGTAAAACAAATTGGAAAAACACAAAAAGAAAAAAATACGGCTGAGCGAAAAATTGCTTAGTAACGGAGAAATCAACAGTACAAACGGAGAAATCAACAGTACAAGTAAGGTCATATCAGCAGAAGCAAAACACAACAGAACATAACTGAGACTGAACTGAAACGGTCATTGACACGATTACTGAAAAAAAAATGCAGGCACATGACTGATGCAAAGACTGATACACGAACCAATCTAAAACTGTAACGAAAACTGATACAAAAACAAAAGTAAGTGATATACATCACCGATACCGAACCCAACACAAAACTGATGTTGAGACTGATACATCGTTGGCCATGATGACTAGAACAATTTATCTTGTATAAACGAACTTATCTTAAAACATCGTTTAACTAATCTAGTATTCATATAAGAAGATTATCTAACCTATCGAATGAAACGTTTGAACAAATTAAACACTAATGACTATCTAATATTTTGAACAACATTAAATAATACTAATTGTCAAAACAAGATACTTGGCAAAACTATTTTCTTTGGATAAACGTATGAATTTAGTCAATAAAATAATTTATCAAATTCCATAGCGGATCATTATAAGACAAAGTAACTAATTTTCTAACTCTGAAAACTTACGTTTAAGAAATAGAATAATTCAAATAACTTGGATCTCAAAACGTAATACATATGATAATTTTTTTAACTGGCATGGGAAAACAATATATAAACGAAAACAAATATGTAAACTGAAACATTTTGAATACCATTTAAAAATCCCTTAACCTTTAAAAGAAAAGAACTGTCGAAATTATCATCTTTAAATAAATGTTTGATTAGGATTATTATCTATTAATTAATGATACTTCTTAAGTGATTATATAATAAAAGTAATTATTTTTATAGCTTTGAAGGTTTATATTCAATAACCAAATAATCGGATAACCTAAGTTCAAAAGTAGAAAAATTTAATTCTTATAAAACTCATTAAACCGATCGAGGGAATTGACATGAACAAAGACAGATTCAACGACAAGTATAGAAAAGAATTGAATCAGATACTAAATACAGGTACTGACAGATACAAACTATACGTATAACACGGAATCGAAGTCCAAATTGAGACTCATACTGGGACGAAACAAAAACAAACACTGAGTCAAAACAGACATAACTAATAAAGAACATAATCGGATACTGAACATCATTAGAAGCATGATTAACTCGCTATCGGAAACATGACCAGATGTGTACAAAACATATCAGACATATCAGAACATATACTGAACCTAATCGGAAGCATTAACCCGATACATGATCGGAAGTATAATCAGACGCGTACAAAACATATCAGACATATCAGAACAAATACTGAACATATTCACATACAGAACCATATACTAACTTACACGACAGATGTATATCAACAGAACAAATCGTGTAACACAGAAGCACCCAGAGCTACAAACAAACAGACTGGTACACAGGTAGCTACTCTATGTACCTATGAGACGGTGAGTGTGGCGTATACCCATTATTCCATCTCCAGACAACAGACTCAAACTCAGAGCTAAGATCGATCTATACGCCTCTAGGGGCCAAGGTGCTACACAAGCACGAGCTAGAGACGCTGTGAACTTTTATTACGCATCGTCACGATAAGTCCCATGCCGTTGACGCCCAAACGACAAGCCAAACATGCTCGGGTGACAGAGTACAAATACTAAGGCCTTGTAAATAACCTACAGGCAACTAAAATAACACTAACGGGAACATGCGACCATGAATACAAGTCTGAGGTATGGCATGCTACAACATAATAATCAAACCAGACGATACCAGAGATAGCGGACAATTTCCAAAACACTAAAAAGTATCAAAATATCATAATAAAGAAATATTGAAGACTGACCACGATGACAAAATCCGTACTACAAAGTAACGGATACAAATTTATATTTATACTACGATGAAAATGAAACGGAATCCGAACCGAAGAGTAACGAAATTAAATAAAGTTATACTACAATGTAAAGGGTCACGAATCCGTACCTTAGTAAGCAAAGCGAAAAAGAAAAAAAATCCGCAAATCGAGTCGCTCCCAAAGTTATGCAAACCTAGATCCCGAATCTTCGAGGTTAGTTTTATTATGCTTTTATTTAAACTAAAGGGTTTTTCGTTGAATTTCCCGGCTACCGCAAACTAAACTTACCCATAATAACAACTTATGAAGGTACACATTCGTTTAACACTCACAAGTAGTACTTAATCATCACGTTCTATAAAATATATGTTATCACGTTTGTAACAAGGAATATAATATAATAAAAAACATAGTTTAAAATTTTAATTATCTTACTTGAAAAAAAAAACTTGTATGGTTTAATATAACCCAACCAATTATATACAAGAAAAGTATGAACTTTAACCATTATTAATTTGTTCGTAACATTTTTTTTGAACGGCCAACAAACTCAATCTCGAGCACTCTCGGGGCACCCACTGGACAAACGGAGTACTTCGAGAGTAACCCGAGTCCACCACCAATTTCAGGGAAAATCCGTTTGGCTCACGGATCCAACCCATTTGTTCGTAACATAGATTTATTTACAAAATACTATTCATATAGGTTTAATGCCTTATAACCCATTCTTACACAACAACACATATACATCATAAATGTATAACATATACACATGCACACATCACATATACTACATGCACAGACAAGCACACGAACACAAACCCATGCATACACAACACATAACTAGCAAATTAATCACACACATCCATGCATGCAGCACATAACTCACATACATGCAAGACATGACGCATGCACAAATACACATGACATATTTGAAACCACAAAGTCAAAACACATACTTATACACAAAAGGTAACACACATACAACATTCAAACCAACCCCCCTTTACACCTGCATATGTACAGACTTCTTTATACTTACACTTATATATTTAGACACACATACACAAACAAAAACAAGTTTCTCTCAAAATAACATGTCACCGGAAAACCCAACAAACCCAACCCAGCTAATTGGTTCGAACAAATAAGCTAGAAATTAGAGTAGTTACCAAGACAAGATACAGAATGGAGTCGGGATTGATGGCAGTGGCGATTGCTTCTTGTGAGGAGGTGGCGTCGCGATGGCTGAAACACGACAACAGCAGGGACCGGTAGTGCGGCGGTGGAGAACGGCTTCGGCGGCCTACAACCACTGGCACCGCGGTACACGGTGCGTGGAGGTGGCTAAACATGAACTCGGTTTGAGTAGTGGCGGTAATGGTGGTTTCGACTTGAGTAGAGGTGGCGTTCTAGTATGTGGAGGCTAGGGGTACGGCTTTGATGAAACTTGTTTGACGGCGAAGTGTGACGGGGGTTTTGCATTAGGTTACGAAAAAACTCAGTAGATAAAGATTTATATAATTTACCCTTGTCAATTCCTACCCAAGAGTATTAGGTAATTTATAAACAAACCTTTTTATTTAGTTTGAATTTTAAAGAAGCCTAAACTATTATAAGTACAAGTATACTTACATATAGTAAAGGTTTTTATTAACTATCTATATTTACTTAATTATTTACTTTATAAAAAAATGATATCAATATTATTAAGTAATCTACTAAATAAAATGTATAGTTCAGAAAAACGATATTCGTTTACTCGAATTTAAAGTGCATTAAATTCGTTTAGAGCCGACATAATTAATAGATATTTATTTATTTTACTTTTTTTTTGGTATTCAATATTTCGGGTATTACAATTTACCCCTCTAAAAAAATTTCGTCCCCGAAATTGCTAAGCAGAGTACGCTGCCGAACATGTAAAACTATCTTATGTTCCAAACACTAAGTATCAAAGATATGCGCTTCAAGATTTAGGTTTAAAACTTCTTGACGTAAAATTTATATGGGAGAGAAATAGTATTATATAAAATTCAAATCCGAACTTAGTTGGTTCAGATAACTAGAAATATGGCACATCAAAATACAAAAAAGTTTGGATAACTGAGAATACATTTATGCTTTATAATAAGAGAATACATTTAAATAATTAGTGATGAAATTAATTAAATCACCATAGCTTATTTACAATTAACACTTTTTATTCAAATTATATAATATTGTTATCCTTCGTTCATTTTTATTAGTTACAGCTGCGCTATTTCGCTGTCCCCCCTCTTGGTTTCATCCAACAGGGATATCTAATAATTTCAAAACATTTGCCACTTAAAATTAAAAATACTTAGGATATTACAATACTAGAACTCTTAAAATAAATGTCGTCCTAGGGAATAATGCTATACCAAAACTACATGATAACATATCTTGTTAATTCAAATTTTAAAATTCAACAAAAATTCAGATTATTCAAAAAAATATTGGATTATTTAATATTCTACACCTTAATTTCTAAGTCGTATGAATTCAAATGTCACTAATAAAAAAGTTGTATCTTAGTTGTGTGCATCGAAAACATGGTTTTTTTTTTTGGGTAAAGGCATCGAAAACAAGTTTATTACTGATAATATAAAGGCAAGGATGACCACAATAATACCAACTTATTATATATATATATATATGTGTGTGTGTGTTTTAATTTTACTTTTACACACTTTATGAATTCTAGAACAAGAGTAAGTGTCTTTTATCTAGGAAATTAAGGCATCTAATACATACGAAACATACTTCAGATTGCATAAAACTGTATCATACACTAATGCATAATACGGAGTTACCGATGTGACAAAGTAAACGGGCACTGAATCAAAGTAAATTCAAATGCGATTAAAGCAAATTAGATAGATCGGAATTCGGAGTACCAAAACGTAAATGGATTCGGATATGCGCCAATCTACATAATAGGAATCTAAAAGCGCATGTATGTACCTGTAATTCACAATTACGTTCATGACCGTAATTGTCAATCACCTTACATAAGTGCCCTAATTGTCATCCTGTCATGCATCTTGATAACTTTCCCAAATTGTGAGGGAAAGGCAAAGTATCCATAAACGAATTATCATCAATTGTTATATTCTAAGAAATAACGAAATGACAACTAAAGCAATGTATTGATTCGTCTAGCATATATGATTGATGTAAAACACTTCTTAAATCACGTATAGTAGTAAGGTTCCTACGACGTGAAGTTGAGTTCACTTAATATCATAGCCACTTCAGTCGTGTTATCCAACATGTTCCGAGTCACTCGTAAGCTCCACAATGATGACAGAATAATTCATTCGACACAAACACAAACGATACATAAAACATCACGATAGTAATTAACGACGGATAGATCAAGATCACAAACTAATGAGTATGAAGATTGATTGAAAGTCAAAATCCTAACCCGACGTCTACCCATTAACCCACAGGTTTAGTTTTAAGGTTTAAGTTTTCTACAGGAAAGAGCCTTTGCTCTGATACCATAATTGTAACACCCCAACCCCGCTAGGGCTGACGTGTCACTCTTACAGATATCAAAACTAAAAACCAATCCATAACATTAAATAAAATATCCTAATTACATTTATTACATTACTGAAATAAAGAATCTTGACCAGCAACTTCCTAACGCTCCTCACTGAAATCCCAGATCATCCCATGTTACCTGTAAAACAAATTGGAAAAACACAAAAAGAAAAAAATACGGCTGAGCCAAGAATTGCTCAGTAACGGATAAATCAACAGTACAAACGGAGAAATCAACAGTACAAACGGAGAAATCAACAGTATAAGTAAGGTCATATCAGCGGAAGCAAAACACAACAGAACATAACTGAGACTGAACTGAAACGGTCATTGACACGATTACTGAAAAAAAAATGCAGGCACATGACTGATGCAAAGACTGATACACGAACCGATCTAAAACTGTAACGAAAACTGATACGAAAACAAAAGTAAGTGATATACATCACCGATACCGAACCCAACACAAAACTGATGTTGAGACTGATACATCGTTGGCCATGATGACTAGAACAATTTATCTTGTATAAACGAACTTATCTTAAAACATCGTTTAACTAATCTAGTATTCATATAAGAAGATTATCTAACCTATCAAATGAAACGTTTGAACCAATTAAACACTAATGACTATCTAATATTTTGAACAACATTAAATAATACTAATTGTCAAAACAAGATACTTGGCAAAACTATTTTCTTTGGATAAACGTATGAATTTAGTCAATAAAATAATTTATCAAATTCCATAGCGGATCATTATAAGACAAAGTAACTAATTTTCTAACTCTGAAAACTTGCGTTTAAGAAATAGAATAATTCAAATAACTTGGATCTCAAAACGTAATACATATGATAATTTTTTTAACCGGCGTGGGAAAACAATATATAAACGAAAACAAATATGTAAACTGAAACATTTTGAATACCATTTAAAAATCCCTTAACCTTTAAAAGAAAAGAACTGTCGAAATTATCATCTTTAAATAAATGTTTGATTAGGATTATTATCTATTAATTAATGATACTTCTTAAGTGATTATATAATAAAAGTAATTATTTTTATAGCTTTGAAGGTTTATATTCAATAACCAAATAATCGGATAACCTAAGTTCAAAAGTAGAAAAATTTAATTCTTATAAAACTCATTAAACCGATCGAGGGAATTGACATGAACAAAGACAGATTCAACGACAAGTATAGAAAAGAATTGAATCAGATACTAAATACAGGTACTGACAGATACAAACTATACGTATAACACGGAATCGAAGTCCAAATTGAGACTCATACTGGGACGAAACAAAAACAAACACTGAGTCAAAACAGACATAACTAATAAAGAACATAATCGGATACTGAACATCATTAGAAGCATGATTAACTCGCTATCGAAAACATGACCTGATGTGTACAAAACATATCAGACATATCAGAACATATACTGAACCTAATCGGAAGCATTAACCCGATACATGATCGGAAGTATAATCAGACGCGTACAAAACATATCAGACATATCAGAACAAATACTGAACATATTCACATACAGAACCATATACTAACTTACACGACATATGTATATCAACAGAACAAATCGTGTAACACAGAAGCACCCAGAGCTACAAACAAACAGACTGGTACACAGGTAGCTACTCTATGTACCTATGAGACGGTGAGTGTGGCGTATACCCATTATTCCATCTCCAGACAACAGACTCAAACTCAGAGCTAAGATCGATCTATACGCCTCTAGGGGCCAAGGTGCTACACAAGCACGAGCTAGAGACGCCGTGAACTTTTATTACGCACCGTCACGATAAGTGCCATGCCGTTGACGCCCAAACGACAAGCCAGACATGCTCGGGTGACAGAGTACAAATACTAAGGCCTTGTAAATAACCTACAGGCAACTAAAATAACACTAACGAGAACATGCGACCATGAATACAAGTCTAAGGTATGGCGTGCTACAACATAATAATAATCAAACCAGACGATACCAGAGATAGCGGACAATTTCCAAAGCACTAAAAAGTATCAAAATAACATAATAAAGAAATATTGAAGACTGACCACGATGACAAAATCCGTACTACAAAGTAACGGATACAAATTTATATTTATACTACGATGAAAATGAAACGGAATCCGAACCGAAGAGTAACGAAATTAAATAAAGTTATACTACGATGTAAAGGGTCACGAATCCGTACTTTAGTAAGCAAAGCGAAAAAGAAAAAAAATCCGCAAATCGAGTCGCCCCCAAAGTTATGCAAACCTAGATCCCGAATCTTCGAGGTTAGTTTTATTATGCTTTTATTTAAACTAAAGGGTTTTTCGTTGAATTTCCCGGCTACCGCAAACTAAACTTACCCATAATAACTTATGAAGGTACACATTCGTTTAACACTCACAAGTAGTACTTAATCGTCACGTTCTATAAAATATATGTTATCACGTTTGTAACAAGGAATATAATATAATAAAAAACATAGTTTAAAATTTTAATTATCTTACTTGAAAAAAAAAACTTGTATGGTTTAATATAACCCAACCAATTATATACAAGAAAAGTATGAACTTTAACCATTATTAATTTGTTCGTAACATTTTTTTTTTGAACGGCCAACAAACTCAATCTCGAGCACTCTCGGGGCACCCACTGGACAAACGGAGTACTTCGAGAGTAACCCGAGTCCACCACCAATTTCAGGGAAAGTCCGTTTGGCTCAAGGATCCAACCCATTTGTTCGTAACATAGATTTATTTACAAAATACTATTCATATAGGTTTAATGCCTTATAACCCATTCTTACACAACAACACATATACATCATAAATGTATAACATATACACATGCACACATCACATATACTACATGCACAGACAAGCACACGAACACAAACCCATGCATACACAACACATAACTAGCAAATTAATCACACACATCCATGCATGCAGCACATAACTCACATACATGCAAGACATGACGCATGCACAAATACACATGATATATTTGAAACCACAAAGTCAAAACACATACTTATACACACAAGGTAACACACATACAACATTCAAACCAACCCCCCCTTTACACCTGCATATGTACAGACTTCTTTATACTTACACTTATATATTTAGACACACATACACAAACAAAAACAAGTTTCTCTCAAAATAACATGTCACCGGAAAACCCAACAAACCCAACCCAGCTAATTGGTTCGAACAAATAAGCTAGAAATTAGAGTAGTTACCAAGACAAGATACAGAATGGAGTCGGGATTGATGGCAGCGGCGATTGCTTCTTGTAAGGAGGTGGTGTTGCGATGGCTAAAACGCGACAACAGCAGGGACCGGTAGTGCGGCGGTGGAGAACGGCTTCGGCGGCCCACAACCACTGGCACCGCGGTACACGGTGCGTGGAGGTGGCTAAACATGAACTCGGTTTGAGTAGTGGCGGTAATGGTGGTTTCGACTTGAGTAGAGGTGGAGTTCTGGTATGTGGAGGCTAGGGGTACGGCTTTGATGAAACTTGTTTGACGGCGAAGTGTGACGGGGGTTTTGCATTTGGTTACGAAAAAACTCAGTAGATAAAGATTTATATAATTTACCCTTGTCAATTCCTACCCAAGAGTATTAGGTAACTTATAAAGAAACCTTTTTATTTAGTTTGAATTTTAAAGAAGCCTAAACTATTATAAGTACAAGTATACTTACATATAGTAAAGGTTTTTATTAACTATCTATATTTACTTAATTATTTATTTTATAAAAAAATGATATCAATATTATTAGGTAATCTACTAAATAAAATGTATAGTTCAGAAAAACGATATTCGTTTACTTGAATTTAAAGTGCATTAAATTCGTTTAGAGCCGACATAATTAATAGATATTTATTTATTTTACTTTTTTTTTGGTATTCAATATTTCGGGTATTACACATAATAATGGATTTTGTTACTAAGTTACCTAAAACCAGAAAAAGGTAATGATGCAATTTGGGTAATCGTAGACCGATTAACCAAATCAGCTCATTTTCTACCCATGAAAGAAACCTTTAGCATGGAAAGGTTAGCAAAGTTGTATGTAGACGAAGTAGTATCCTTACATGGAGTTCCGCTCTCCATTGTATCGGATAGAGATAGTCGTTACACTTCCCATTTCTGGACTAGTTTCCAAGAAGCAATGGGAACCCGACTAAATTTAAGTACTGCATATCATCCTCAAACAGACGGGCAGAGTGAAAGGACGATACAAACCCTGGAAGACATGCTCCGAGCATGTGTGATAGATTTTGGTGGAAACTGGGATAACCACTTACCCTTAATTGAATTCTCCTATAATAATAGTTATCATTCAAGCATTGAAGCTGCCCCATTTGAAGCATTATATGGACGTAAGTGTAGAACTCCAGTTTATTGGGCAGAAATAGGAGAAAGTCAATTATCAGGTCCTGAAATTATGCAAGAAACCACTGACAAGATAACACAAATCAAGGAAAGACAGAAAACGGCTCGAGATCGTCAGAAAAGCTATGCAGACAATCGCCGCAAGCCGCTAGAGTTTCAAGTCGGAGACAAGGTACTTTTGAAAGTTTCTCCTTGGAAAGGAGTCGTACGATTTGGTAAGAAAGGAAAGCTGAGTCCAAGGTACATAGGACCATTTCCAGTAATGCAACGAATAGGACCAGTTGCTTATCGTTTACAACTACCAGAAGAACTAGTTGGAGTACATGATGTGTTTCATGTATCCAATCTCAAGAAATGTCTATCAGATGAATCCCTGATAGTATCTCTTCAAGATGTAGAGGTAAATGAAAAGTTAAAATTTGTAGAGAAACCGCTACAGATAGAAGATATATAGATTAAGTTTCTCAAGCACAAACGACTAGTGTTAGTCAAAATTAAGTGGGATTCAAAAAGAGGACCAGAATACACTTGGGAGTTGGAATCAGAAATGAAGCGAAAATATCCTCATCTATTCCAGTAAATCTTGAGGACGAGATTTTTATTAAGGTGGGGAGGATGTAACGACTCTCACTAAAATTATTACTTAGTATGTTAATTATCTAATAATGAAACCCTAATTGAGAAACCCAAGTAATTCTGCATAAACCCTAAAATTTTCAGAACAATCAGAATCAGGATCAGGGCCCCTAAAACTCAGGGGGGTAAACCCTAGCTGACGATTATCTTTATAATTCGTTGTAGGATGAGAATTTTGTCGATTCATTGACTCACCAAGGCTATAAACACACGAAGCCACCCTATGCTAAAACTAGACCCGTCGCGCCACGCGAAGGAGACAAGTCTCTCTGTCGCGACACGCGAGGAAGTCGAATTTCCAGTATAAATAGGGGGTTGGCACTTGAATGTTGGTGTTAGTTTCACGTTCAAATTCTAATTCTACACTGAGATATACCTAGATTACTTCAAAACACACACGAATCACTAAACGCTGCCGCGATAAACAGGGTAATAACTCGAACGCTATTACGATTCAACGTCCGATCGATTGAAACTATCCAACGAATGTTTAAGTGCTGCTCAAATTGGTTTTATACTTTGTCATTCGTCGTTAATTCGATGGATGTTTAAGTATCGCACTTCGTCATTTGTTGTGAGGGTTTAATCTCGTGAATTGTCGTAAATGCTGTATTAGTTACTAACCTAGTTTGGTGTGCATTGTTATTTAACTTAGGTTAAACAGGCTAATCAGTAGATTAAACTCCGCCCGCATAAATCTGCAATGTGAGTCATTCTCTTTTTACCAAACTTGCTTTCAAAAAAATCATGTTTTTTTTCAAAGTTATAATTACAGGGATTAAGTCTTTGTAGTCTTGATTACAGCCGGTATGTGGGGTTTTGTATACATTACTTGTTAATCCATCACCATTGGACAACGAGATAGCCAAGGGGTGATATGACCATAGTCACAGACACCATTGGACAATGAGATAGCCAATGGGTGGTCGAGTGACAAATACCGTGGGTATATGGTTGACATGTAGAAACATTGTAATCGCTCTTAATACTGTAAATTGTAACAATAGTATCGTTTTAGACAAAATGAATGATTCACTCAGTATTTCCCCGCTGACAAAACCTTTTTCAAACATGTTTCAGGTGATCTGTTGTGATCCAGGAAAAGTGCCGTGAAGCACTACAAGCTTAAGGAAGTGGCTCAATATAAATAAATAACGAAACATGTTTTGTAAAATAAAGATTTCCCAGTGAAATCACTTTATTGTAAATTACAGGGTTTTATCCCTAAATTATGTAATAAAGTAAACGGGCATTTTTAGTATTAAAAGATCCTGTATTAAAGACTTTCGCTGTCGCCTAAATTAAATACCACGGGATTCCTGTCCCGCGGCTCTGGACCGGGTCAAACCGGGGCTAGGGCCGTGAAAAAGCGGCTCCTGCACCCGCGATCCACGCTAGAGCTTGCTTTGCGTGTGGTGATCCTAACCACTTCGCAAACATGTGCCCCACTCGAGTGGTGAAGCAAGAGCCACAACAGCAGCAGCCTCAGCAACAGTAGCAGCCTCAGCAACAGTAGCAGCCAGCAACCCGTGGACGTGCTTTCAACATCAACACTTTTTTATTATTTAGTCGAAGTCGAACCGTAAGGCGCGTAGGTCCCTAACGAGTGTCGAAACTAAGTTCGTACGTGCTTTCAACATCAACGCACGCCAGGCTCAAGCAGACAACAATGCGGTTAACAGTACGTTCCTCGTGAATGGTATATATGCTTCGTGTTTGTTTGATACTGGAGCAGATAACTGTTTTGTATCGTTTGAATTCGAAAAGCTCCTTAATCGTAAGCGCGCCCATCTCCCCTCGACGTTCGATGTTGAAGTTGCCACTGGAAGAACCGTCGCTGTTAATTCTATTCTTCGTGATTGTACTCTCAAACTCAACAATCACATCTTTCCTATCGATCTCATTCCGATGCAGCTTGGTAGTTTTGATGTCATAGTAGGCATGGACTTTCTTAGTGAAAATCATGCTGAAGTCGTTTGCTTCGATAAGATGATTCGCTTCTCGCTCGCTAATGGTGATCAACTTTGTGTGTATGGCGAAACTCCTTCGAAAGGTCTTAAACTCATGTCGTGTGTCCAAGCGAGCAAGTATCTCCGCAAGGAATACAGAGCTTTCTTGGCACACATTATAGTAGCGGAGAAGGAAAAGAAAGGAAAGACAGGAGTGAAAGACATTCCCGTTGTTCGTGAATTTCCTAACGTTTTTCCTGGTGATTTACCTGGTTTACCTCCGAGCCGTGATATCGACTTTCGTATTGATCTCATTCCTGGAGCAAATCCTGTTGCTAGAGCTCCTTATCGACTCGCTCCTTCTGAAATGCACGAACTCTCGAGTCAACTCCAGAAACTACTTGACAAAGGCTTCATTCGCCCTAGCACCTCTCTTGGGGCGCACCAGTCCTTTTCATCAAAAAGAAGGATGGGTCGTTCCAGATGTGCATCGACTATAGGGAGTTGAATAAGCTGACTATCAAGAATCGTTATCCCCTACCTCAGATCGATGATTTGTTTGATCAATTGAAGGTTCTACATGTTTCTCAAAGATCGATTTACGCTCAGGCTATCACCAGCTACGCATTCAGGAGGAAGATATACCGAAAACCGCTTTTCGCACCCGATACAGCCACTACCAGTTCGTCGTTATGCCTTTTGGTTTAACAGACGCACCAGCGGTTTTCATGGATCTGATGAATCGCGTGTGCAAACCCTTTCTTGACTGCTTCGCCATCGTGTTCATCGATGATATCCTGATCTTTTCGAAGTTGAAAACCGAATATGCGCAGCATCTACGTTTGGTTCTCGAGCTACTCCAAGGGAATCGACTCTATGCCAAGTTCTCCAAGTGTGAATTCTGGTTGGAGGATGTTCAATTCCTCGGTCACATTGTCAATAGTCAAGGTATTCACATCGACCCCGCGAAGATCGAAGCTGTTAAGTGTTGGGTTACACCTAAGAACCCATTGGAAGTCCGTTCTTTTCTCCGACTAGCGGGCTATTATCGCCGATTTATCGAAGGATTCTCTGAAATCGCTATGCCGCTTACTTCTCTCACGCATAAAGACAAGCCTTTTGTATGGGGAACTGAACAAGAGACTGCCTTTAGAACTCTCAAGCATATGCTATGCAATGCTCCCGTTCTCGCTTTACCCGACGGGAACGATGACTTCGTTATCTATTGTGATGCCTCGAACCTTGGTCTTGGTTGTGTTCTCATGCAACGGGACAAGGTTATCGCTTACGCGTCTCGTCAGCTCAAGATCCACGAGAAGAACTATACAACCCACGACCTCGAGCTAGGCGCAATTGTTTTTTAGTTGAAAATTTGGCGACACTACCTTTACAGTACCAAGTGTACGATCTTCACAGATCATAAGAGCCTACAACACATCCTCAGCCAAAAAGAACTGAATATGCGCCAACGCCGATGGGTAGAACTTCTCAACGATTACGACTGTGAGATCCGTTATCATCCTAGCAAGGCAAATATCGTTGCCGACACCCTCAGCAGACGAAGCTATTTGCATGGCGTTCGTAATGTTCACGCCCAACATCATCTCGAAACTCTTAACCGTGACGCTCAGCATGCTTGTTTCACCGAACGCACTTTGAAGAAGGAAAGAATTCTTAACGATGGCGTCCAGCTGGTGAATAAATCGAATGGGATATTCCATTATCTAGACCGAATTTGGATCCCCAAGCGGACCAACTTACGACAAATTCTGCTAGACGAAGCCCGCAAGCCCCTTGAATTTGACGTTGGCGATCACGTACTCCTAAAGGTATTACCTTGGAAGGGTGTGATCAGATTTGGCAAGAAAGGAAAGCTCGCGCCTTGATTTGTTGCACCCTTAAGATTTTGGAAAGGATTGGAAAAGTGGCCTACAGGCTCGAACTACCAGAGGAACTTAGCAACGTCCACCCGACTTTCCATGTATCGAACCTCATAAAGTGCCTAGCCGAGCAGGATTTGCAAGTTCCACTTGAGGACCTACAAGTGGACGAAACATTACACTTCATGGAGAAGCTTGTCGAGATCATGGACCGAGAAACCAAGAAGCTCAGGCGCTCACGCATTCCCATTGTGAAGGTTCGCTGGGAAGGCAAACGCGGCGCAGAGTTCACCTGGGAACTCGAAAGTGACATGAAGGCGAGGTACCCACAGTTGTTTGTTACAGGTAAGGCCTCATTTCGGGACGAAATTCCCTTAAGAGGGGGAGGCTATAACACCCCGTGTTATGAAAGTCAAAGTCAAAGGAAGAAAAGATTGCAAATTGCGATCTGTAACTCCTTGCTTAACTACTGATTTGACTTTCTTGACTTATAATCAAACCTGTATTTTATTTGCTTTAGTTGTATTATGTGGCATATCTATTAATAATCGAGGTTCAATCGATGTTAATCGCATGTTTGTCGCTTTATCGCTAGTCGCATCGCAACCGCATTCACAGCTCGAATTATGCGTTCTGGATATTGTTTTACGTGTGTGTGCTAATTATGTGTTACTTGTGCATGTTTACTTATTGTTTGGTGGTAATTAATCGAAACGCAATCGCAACTCTATCGCAACATAATCGCAAACGCTAAACGCAAGTTATAATCATCCTAAATAACTTGATGATTGTATGTTAGATATAGTATTTGTGTGGTTATTGTTAATCTATCGCATCGCATAATCTACACTCGCTTAAACACATCGCAACGCTCAACGCACGAAACGAAACACCAAAACTCAACTCGTCGAACCACCTCGATTGAATGGCCAATCGATCGAATGGCCGTCCGATCGGATTGCCATTCGATCAGATTACCATCCGATCGAAGTGCCATCCGATCGGCATGCCATCTGACACTTGCACTCTACTTTCCTCTTTTGGCAACCTATAAATACCCCCTGTCACATCACAAGTGATGTGACAGCTCTCTCTCTCTCTCTCTCTCGTTCGACCAGCACTCAAGCTCACTTTTCCTTTGATTTCTCGCGATTCTTGTAAGTTCCTTCCTCAAATCTTGTACTTCTATGATCTACACACACTTCTTCATCATTTTCACCTTTAAATCTTAACTTTTAACCGTGAAATCAGCGGATTTGAGGTGTTCTAGGATGATGTCATCATGAAGTTCTTATGAACTTCAAGATTTGGCTTCATTCCACCAAGAACAACTCAGATCTGAAGGATTTCCACATGAGTAAACAACGTTTTCGCATAGATCTAAACATTTTCTAAATTTAAAGGATTGAAAGATACTTTTCCAACTTTCTTTCAACTCTTTTACACTCAATGCACTAAAACCGATAGAAACAGAGCGCGTTCAGGTCTCCTACTCAATTCTTAGTGAAGTGTCGCTCTAGGATCTGATTTCTATCAAAGAGACAACCGGTTTCGTGTTAAACATGAACAACCGTCACGAACCAGTAAACTGATCGGATTTAGGTGATTCCTGTTCGACCGGACGACTTGGGAATTGACGAGGTTCCGTTGTTTAGTACGTGGTCATACCGTCACTAGCAAACCACAAAACTCTTCAAAATAATCAAGTTCAAGACGATCAGACCGTTGGGACGGATTGCCGTCTGATCAGATTGCCATCCGATCGAACGACAATCTGATCGGATTGCACTTGAGCTTCCATACTTAGACATTTTCAAATTTTCAAACAAACTGAACGTTGAACGGATTGCCGTCCGATCGGATTGCCATCCGATCGAACGTCAATCCAATCGGTTGACATTTGGACTTCAACACTTAATCATTTTCATAGTTTTCAAAGATCATCAGTTCTAACGGATTGCCATTCGATCAGTAGACCATCCGATCGAATGACCATCCTGCTGTGAAGTTGTTCTCACTAAGTGTCCTGCCAATCAGATCACTATCTGATCGAACGACCGTTCGATCGAACGACCTAAAAGGTAGAGATACTTCTCTGTTTTCAAAATGCTACAAAGAAAACTTCAAAGCCATCATACACAAACACATCCTTCCCAAACGAATGTCAATCCGACCGAATGGCCATCCAATCGGATAACCATCCGAACCGATTGACATCCGATCGAATGACCATCCGATCGGATTGCCATTTGATACTTGTTCACTTTGCACCGTTTTACGCGCTGTTCATTCGCTTATGCTATCGTTAACTGTTCAGGCTAATCTCTCAGCGCTCCCTTCAATCCAAGAGAGTGTTTATTTACTTAAACACAATCTGTGAGTATACTCGATCCCTTTTTGCTTTATGCACTTTTGGGTGTTACATACGTTACTTATTCAAATCACAATCGACACACAACACAAACACTATTTATACGCTGACCGTTATTGCATGTTACGTGTTATTCGATGAATGCTTGTATGTTATGTTAGCATAGTGATTGTTGCCTGACACCTTAGCAACGATAGTACTATAGTTTGGACTCAGCACCTGTCGTGGACAGGGTTTGTTAAGGGCTTTACTTCACGTGTCCCAGTGGGGATATGTGTTGCGCATTCTACAACTCGCAGTCACGTCTGTGCATATTTCATTGTCGATAACCTACTAGCTTTCACTTTGCTACATGTTACATGTCGGTTATGCGTAAACGATTTCGAACTCTATTATATTATCAAACTTGTATGCTCACCTTTACACTATGTGTATTGACCTTTATTTTAATGTATGTGACAGGTGCCTAGGATGTTGTGCTTTACCTGCTTTTGTGGAATCAAGTAGGAATGAGAGTCTAGAAACAAACGAACAATTTATTTATTTTGAGTTGTCGGAACAATGATTTGCCTAGAGATATCGATGTCTGTAATAATTGATTTTACTTGATGGGTTATGGTATGGGACATAATATTAACTATCCGGTAATTTAGTTGTTATGGTATTTCTCTTGGACAATATGTTTCGCTCAATACCGCGCCCCGTGTTTTCGTCATCGGTTGGGGTGTGACAAACACTACAAGCTATTTATCCTTGCACATGCTAATGTTGAACCCCGGTCACTTTTTGTTACGAACCAAATTGTAATCGAATGATCCAAAGAAAACATATAAGATTTTGAGAGTATTTAGAGATTTTTGGAAGATACTTAATTCATCGTTTCTTTTCATTCATAATCTAAAACAGAAATATAGCCTTACATTTGAACCCACTGATAGCAAAGTAAAACGAAACTACCCACTAAACCCATCACTTGAAAGACAATTAACCACATGAAAACAAATAACTAAACTTCCAAAGCAAACAACTAAATACCCACTTCATAATAGAAAGAAAACAAAGGAAATTCCCATGTTTAATCAAAGCGAAACATAAACTAGTGCCCCTCCTCTTATCCCATGTTTCTGACGTATGCCATAAAAACTACAAGTAGAGAAGATGAAATACTTTGGCGCTTTACCCATGCAGGTTTGTAGTGCACATTGAATGGGACGTCAACTTCAATTACAATGTTGTCACTGATCATCACGAGGAAATTAGCTAGAGTCATGTCAAACTTAAGATGATGTGTCGCAACGTAATCAAGGTCTTGGCCTTCGTAATCCCAAATGTTGTTGTGTAGTACCCAATTTCCACCATGGCAAATGCTTATCCAAAAGGCTGGTGTTGGTAACGGTGCATGCTCGGCCGTCATCGCGTAAAGTAAGTCTAGATGGTACCATATAACAATGTTTTGTTATTAGATGGGATTGGGTTTCTAGATAGGCTTAGGTTACTCGATGGGCTTATGTTATTAGATGATTCTAATTATGTTGATGTTCACGAACTTATTATTTTTTTAGTAAAGTGAAATTTGCATATACATGGTTTGGTGGCAAGATCAACTTGTCACCGTCATACTTACTTTTTGCTGCCTGAGTACTCGTAGTTGTAAAATGTAACATGTTGCACCTGTGCGGTCTATTTTTCACACGACGCCACCGGTCGTGAATTGTTGGTACCAATGCAATGCAAAGCAACGGAAATTGTGTCTATACCCATAACATAACCTTGTCCACCTCTTCTTTTGAAGAGTCTTGTACATGCCATAATACTTTCAGGATTTACAGCTTTTGGATCAAGTTCATTTCTAGTCAACTTCTCCTAACCTTTCATTTTTCTTCTTTTCTTTTCTCTTTCTTTATCCACTGGTTCAACTCGGTCTTGTTGGGCAGCCAGTCTTCTCATCTCAGATTCTCGGTACATCTTGCCAATTCGAGGAAGTCGTTTAGCAAGATACATGCATCTGAACAGTGGAGTCCACTTTCCAGAAAAATGTGCTTTTGGGTTTTTGTAGTCACTGTAAAATCTCATGTCCAGACTTGCAAACTTATATATCTCACCAGTCTTCAGAATATCTTTGGCTACCGAGTTAATAATCATTTGAACGAATCTAGGATACATGATCCACTTAGATTCACCTGACTGCTGAGCATTTGAGCTTAAACAGTTGAAGATTAGTTGAGAAATGTTGAAACGCTTCCCTTCACATAGACGCGTAAACAGGACGGTTAGGAAGCCACCCCACTTTCCTGATCAATACCCGCCTTCTTGTCCTTAGAGTTGTTCCCTTTGTTCCATCTACCTCTCGCTAAGGTAGTCCGCTCTATAATGCTTATAAAAAGTAAAGGGTAACCGATCTTAAAGCTTCACTTCACATAGACGCGTGAACAGGACGGTTAGGAAGCCACCCCACTTTCCTGATCAATACCCGCCTTCTTGTCCTTAGAGTTATTCCCTTTGTTCCATCTACCTCTCGCTAAGGTAGTCCGCTCTATAATGCTTATAAAAAGTAAAGGGTAACCGGTCTTAAAGCTTTTTACAAAAATGTCTACTCCTACTCAGGATCCACGAAGTTGCCTAGAATCCATTCATGAGATGAAAAGATATCGCTTATATTTTTAGAAAAGACTTTATAACTAGTCTAAATATAAGTACGGGGACTTGTGCCCGGTCAGAGGCTTATCAAAAAAGACTTTTATTAAAGTTGAACGTCTTTCAAACTATGGTTCCACCTATTCCAACCATGCCATTGTCAAATAAAACCTGAGAAAAACATGCTAAAACGTCAACATAAATTTGCTGAGTTCACAAGTTTAATAAATTTGAAATAAATCATAATTCCAAAATCTTTTTGAGAATTCTAAGTAAAGAATTTGTAGATCATCCTTTTTGGGAATCCATGAAAGGTATTCCTTGAAATCTTTATGAAATGCATGTTATCCCCATGACATACTTAAAACCCTAAGTCATTCCCATGGAATACCCTTTGAGAACTCGTAAACCATCCCCTCTGGGATAATTGAAGAACATCGTAGTTGTTTAGAAAATGCATGCATAATTTATGTAATCATCACTAACTAGATCAATGCCTAACAATGACAAAAACAACACGTGACACGGACAATCCAGTCCTCTTAGATGTAATACAGACAATCCAGTCCTCAAATATGTATGTAACACGAATAATTCAGTCATCAGTGATGAGACACAAACAATCCAGTCCTCAGTGAAAACTCATGCATATTTCGTAAACCTTTGTATACCTTTGTAAAACTCTCATGCCCCCCCCCACACACACACACAAAAAGAACATTTATAAAACCGTAAAAAGTGTGGCTGCGAAAATCACTGTCACACCCCAACCGATGGCGGAATCATCGGGGCATGGCACTGAGCGAAACAGATTGTCCAGAAGTTTCCATAACAATTATCATTACCAATCAATTTAAAGTAACATGTCCCACACCATGCCTTAAAAGGTAAACAAATTATTACAGACAAAATCTAGGCAAATAGTTCTATTCTGACAACTCAGATTTTCAAATAGAGCAATTGTTTATCTGCTTTTAGAGACTCCTAATTACATTAGTACAGACAACTATTTGTTGGCCTCTAGAAACTTATTCTAGCCTCGCTTTCCTAGCAGATAAGCATCCTAAACAAATGTCACATACGTTAAATTAAAAGTCAATACACATAGTGTAAAGGTGAGCGTACAAGTTTGATAATGGCATATAGAGTTTGAAATAGTTTACGCATAACCAGCACGTACACAGAGGAAAACGAAGCATGTTAATTATCGACATGGACCTATCGATACCAATGACTGCGGATTGACTGCCCAAGGCAGTTCGTAATACATGATCACCACCGTAATCCATGCAAATAATTGTCCTTAACAAACCCCGTGTGAACGGGTGCTGAGTCTAAACTATAGTACTGTCATCGTTAAGGCAGGTAGACAGCATTCCATGTGTAAACATAACAACAAGCATTCATTAAGTCAGGTAATACATGCGGTAATGGTTAACGTTTAAAGTATTGTGTAGTGTGTTCGGTTGTGATTTTGTATAAGTAACGTATGTAACACCCAAAAATGCATAAAGCAAAAAGGGATCGAGTATACTCACAGCGGTTGATGGATTGAAGGGAGCGCTTGAGAGTAAAGTTAGCCTGAATGGTTCGATAGTATAACGATAAGTAACGCGTAAAACGGAAACAAGTGTCAATGGGTCGGTCAGCTGGTCGATCGGACGGCAGTCCGATCGGATAGCCGATCGTGCAGTGACAATCCGGTCGGACGGTTGTCTGATCGGACGGTAGTCCGGTCAGATGACCGTTCGAGTGGATTGTTTCTTCCCTTGAGAAGGAGGTGTTTGTGTATGATGGCTTGACTTTTGAAGTTTTTGTTGTAGCATTTGAAAACATTGAAGCATCTCTACCTTCCAGGCCGGTCGATCGGTCGGTCGTTCTGTAGGTCCCCTTGAGTCTATGGATCTTTCACAGAATCGTCTATCTAACCTAGAGTGCGGAATCCTCTAGATCAGATTGTAGCAGAAAATGTGTAGGAAACTGAAACAGCAATTCAATCAAACCGGGTTTTCTATTGATTATCAATCACAAGGAATTACAATCAATCCAAAACCCTAACACTCTCTCAAATTCGTCCAAACCCTAATGTTCTCACGAATTTTGCTCTCTAATAACTGTTTTGGCTGATTAACCTAAACCCTAATGTTTAACCTTGTTTATATAACACAAGGTTCACAACTGGGCTAGGTTAAAGACTTCTGGGCTGCGAATTGGACAGGCCCAATTCGCCCCCCATCACCCAATTCTTTGGGTTTAGTTAGCCCAAACATTACAACTAACTATTACAAAGCTAAACCCGCTAACTGTTTATCGTTTAACTAATTACAAGATATCCAAAGACCAAATCTAAGCTGTTGTCACAAACATGCACCAACAAACTCCCCCTTGACAATAGCTTCATAAAAACTTTGTCTTGAGTCAAAACTTTGTCTTCGGTCTTCTTGCAATCTTCATGCAGTCTTGCACTGTCTTTGGTCTTTGGATAGCTTCAGCTTCAATAGCTTCTGTCAGCAACAGACTCCCCCTAAGCTGATGCATCCAATCACCAAATCTTCAACACGTTAGCATTTGAGTAAACTCCAGTTTAGCATTTGCACAGCAATCTTCAAACTCTTCAATCTTGTCTGCAATATAGAAAGGAGGTTCTACCATGCATCCAATCAAACTCTCATCTTCACACTTCACAGCAACTTCTCAGCAACAAACGGCTTCAATCTGTATACTATAAAACAAACATCTCGAGAAACCATAAGAATTTTTCAACAAAGTTAAATAAATTATCATTTTTCAAGAGATTAGTTAAACTGTATCACAGATTAAGCATTTTCAATTTCATCATCAACACGCAAAACTTTTTGTCCAACACTGAAGAACCTGCCTGATTTTAAAATTTTGAACTCACTTTCTAACACCGTCTCCCCCTATCAGTAACAATTCCCCAAGAATAACAGTTTTCCGTACGTTAAGAATTTTAAACAGAAAAAGACACTATTTTTGTATTTTTATATTTTTCTGAAAGCAAGTAAATAACAAAAACAATAAACACTCTATTTTTGTGAGAATCACTGGTAAGAAGATCATATCAGCACAATCAAACTGTTTCACACAATCATATAATTCTTTATTCAATTTTTCGTGAAAAGCAGTTCAAGACAATTACCAGTATGTTTGTCCACTTAAACAAAATGCATGAACATTTCAAGTACCATTACCATATAATACGTTAAGGTAATTTTATTTTATGAAATACGAGCGTGTCCCACTTCAGGATATACCCCCACGATCAAGGTATGCACAAAGATTCATCGTAGTAGGTGAGTATACTGAATTCATACATTAAGATATCCTGACTGTGTCTAGTTCTGCATATAAACTGTTTTATCATGTTTTAATTGCTTAACTATGAACACCCAAATAAATACTAATCAAATCCTGGAAATATAAACAGCACACTCTATCATGCAAGTATCTTCCCTACCACATATTTCACAAGTCCAATCCAGATTTCTGAAATCTTAACTGGGATTAGGTTGAGAAGAGAAAAGAATAGATCTTTAGTAGAGATGATATAATATACAGATCAAATGAGATTTTCTCAGTTTGATATAGGTTTGTTGGGTTTCTTTTGGGCACTAGAGGGCCTCTTTCGGGTGTATTAGATCTATAGTGCGACAACGAACAGCTAGGTCAGCATGTATCTGGATGCAGCAGAAGCTGTCGTTGCCTAGCACCTCCAGGTCAGCATATATCTGGATGCAGCAGAGGAGGTACACGACTTTTTTCAGAGAAGATTTCAGAATCAGATCAAAATTGTGTGTATCGGGAAATATACAGACATTCAAATAGAAATGAGCTAATTCCAAGTGACTATCTTTCCTGGGGTCATGTACAATTTTAGTTCTAACAGACATACAGCCAAGATATCCCTAGTTGAAACAACAGTATAAAGACCCAAAACTTCAGATTTTGGCAATCTATCAACGCAAGAATTAAGGTCATTAAACCATACACCACTAATGTGTTCCCCACTCATATTCAGTTCATTTAAGTTTATATCACATTGGTAAGTTGATTATTTCATGCTTTTGCCTACTGGTGCATCATATAATGAAGCTGCTATCACACTTAAGCAATTTAATTTCAAGTTCAGTGTGACAGTCTAACTTGCTGATGTACTATCATTTCTTCTTTTCACACAGTGATAACTCATTTTTGATTTTCTATTTTTTTTTATGTTTTTGATTTTTCAATTTTTTTGTGTTTTCAATTTTTTTAAGAAAAGCAGTAAACTATTTACAAAAATTCTTATGAAAAACCAGTTATTCAGGATTCCTCATCCCGTTGAGTTCGACTAAGTGTTCAAAGCGAGCCCTGTCAAATGCTTTAGTATAAAGATCTGCCAGGTTATCCTCTGTGTCTACTCGATGTAATTCAATTAGTCTCTTTTCAGCACAATCCCGTATAAAATGATGACGTATGTCAATATGTTTTGTGCGACTGTGGTTCACGGGATTATTAGTTATTGAAATAGTGGCATTATTGTCTATCATAATAGGAGTACGAGTGAAATCCAAACCGTAATCGCGCATTTGCTGTTGTATCCAGAGAACCTGAGAGCAGCAGCTTCCAGCAGCAATGTATTCAGCTTCACACGTAGAGGTAGACACACAGGATTGCTTCTTGCATTGCCAAGACACGATCCTGCCTCCTAAGAACTGACAACCACCTATTGTAGACTTCCTGTTCGATTTGCATCCTCCAAAGTCTGAGTCAGTGTAAGCAACAAACGTCAAATCACTATCAGCTGGATACCACAACCCAAGTTTAGGTTTCCCCTTCAAGTAACGAATAATTCGCTTCACTGCTTTCATGTGTGACTCTTTAGGATTCGCCTGATATCTGGCACACAAGCATACGGCAAACATGATGTCGGGTCTTGAAGCAGTCAAGTACATTAGAGAACCAATCATTGCCCTGTATTGAGTAGGATCAACATCTTCAGTACTTTCATGATCTGGGCCAAGATTGTGATTTTCACATATGGGTGTGTTGGAAGTAGTGCAATCATTCATTTTGAACCGACTCAAAATGTCATACACATACTTTGTTTGATGAATAAACATCCCATCCTCCTTCTGTTCAACTTGTAATCCCAGAAAGTAGGACAGCTCACCCATAGCACTCATTTCGAACTTGCTCTTCATCACCTGCTCGAACTCTTTACACATGCTTTCATCAGATGACCCAAAGATGATGTCATCCACGTACACCTGTACCAGCAGAAAATCTTCCTTCTTCCTCTTGATGAACAGTGTACTGTTAATCTGGCCTCTTTCAAAACCATTCTTGATCAGATGTGTAGACAGTGTCTCGTACCACGCCCTGGGAGCTTGATGTAACCCATATAAAGCCTTATCAAGTTTGTACACTCGATCTGGATAATCTGGATCAACGAACCCATCTGGTTGTGAGACATACACCACTTCTTGGACTTTCCCGTAAAGAAACGCACTCTTCACGTCTAGTTGGAAAACTTTGAAGCCCTTGAAAGAAGCAAAAGCTAGAAACAAACGAATTGCCTCCAACCTCGCCACTGGTGCAAACACCTCATTGTAATCTATCCCTTCTTGCTGATTGAAACCTTTGACCACCAATCGAGC